>NW_023648390.1:0-6836 GCF_015228065.2 Penaeus monodon | reverse complement strand
GGCCGTTCAATTGGGGCCGACCCGTACGGCTCCAGCCGGGTCCGGAAGGATGCTGGAACCTAGAGGCCAGGGAACCCGAGGAGTAGAATGAGGTGGAAAATCTATGGTTTTGTCACAGCCATCACGCCAAGAAATTAGTATTATTTATATTTATTCTGTTTTCTCAGTTTCTTTTTGTTCTTATACATATACTACTACAGATATATATTATATATATTATATATATATATATATATTAATATATATAATATAAAATATAACACATAAATATGTGTGCGTGTGTACATGTATAGTATTGTATATATATGTATATACATGTGTTGTATATGTATTATATATATATTATATAATTTTATAAAATATATATATAATTATATATGTATATATATAAGTAATATAATATATATATATATATATATATATATATATATATATATATATATATATATATATATGTATATATATATATATATGTTTTTTTTTTTTCACAGAAACTGAGACACAGACATACATATATATATATAATATCTATATTTCTTGCGTGATGCTGTGATCAAACCACTAGTTTTTCCACCCATTCTACTCTCGGCTTTTCCGGTTTTCCCCTCGGCGTCCGGTCTCTCCCGGGGAACGGCAACATCTTAAGGATCTAAACCTAGCACTCCTCGTCACCAGAGTTATCCTTCGGTTCTGGAGCCGTACGCGGCTCATTTCGACGATGGGCCTGTGGGAGGACGTGGTGCCCTATGTGGTGTGGGGCCACGTCCCCCGTCTTCGTGTGCCTGCGGTGGGGGCCAGCGGGGGGCAGGAGGCTGAGGCTTTCGGAGGAAGTATGTGGAACATCCTGGACAGGGTGTTCCTCGTGGCGGCGAGGGCGGGACCCGGCCTCGACCAGGAGACGAGGAGGACTTCGACGACGAAGGGGGAGACACGAGGCGTGGGATTCTCCCTTCTTGCGATCTTAGCTGAGGCTTCCCTCCCCCCCTCCATCATCTCTCTCCTCCTGCCAAGAGTCCATTCCCTTCCGCCACTTGTCTCCCCTTCTTCCAAGGGGCCATGCTCCGTCTCGTTCTCATCTCTTAGAGAAAAGGATTGTCTTTGTTCTGTCTACGTCTACACTTTTTTCATGGCACATAAATCTGAACTTGCTTCCTCTCCGCGCCCTCAACCTGCCTTCTCCATAAGGCTTTTCTCTCCCCAGAGTGGTCATCTGCCCGGAGTCCCCCCGCGCGGACCCCAGCCTCCAAGCGGGCACGTTCGGGCTGCAGGACTCGCTTCCGTACCTGACGGCGGGCATGCGGCCCTGGTGCAGGACTGCGTCAGCAAGGGGCTTCACCTCCGCGAACTGCGCACGTGGAACATGCTGCCAGGTGGGTTCCTGCGCACGAGGGCTTCCCTTGCGGAGACTGCGCTGAGCAGAACCCCCAGTCCGCTCAGATCAGCCTCGTAGTTAGGTTCCTCCTCGGTCCTCCTCAGTCCTCGTTCCCGTACGGTGCCCCCTATCCCCCAAACCCCCCCTCCAGCCAAGCCCACAGCGCCTCCGTCTCCCGCAGGACGAAGCGGCAGCGGCGCCTGCGATGAGTCCCTCGATGACGGCGTTCTGGGCGGCCGGCGTCGTGGTGCGCTACGGGTTCCTGTGCCGATGCGCGTGCTGGTGCTGGCGCTGAGCCTGGGGACGCTGGTGGTGCTGTGCTCCGCCGTGGGCCTCCTGCCCAACACCCGCTTCAAGAAGCGCGTCAACGCCTGGTGGTCAGCGGGTGCTTCGACTCGTGGCCGGCGCCATCTCCGTCGTGGCCAGGTGAGGGAAACTGAACCAAACAGGGACATTCATTATCAAAACCCCCTTTTTGGGAAATGCTACGGGTTGTATTATCAAACATATTTTAAACATGTAATGAATGAAGATCTCGGTACCATAATCTAAAGGTTAGATTTTGCACTTGCTCTCCTATAAATAATAATTCAGCAACTTCAGCTCGGCAAAAATCCTGTTTAACACAATGATTCGAGTTACAACATAGATGAGGAAAATTCTATGACACCGTTTACCATTTACTGTGGACCAGTGTAAGCAATCAAAATCATTGCAATTATTATTTTCATCATTAACATCATATTCTTTTTCTTATGTGCCTATAATGCTCTTGTGTGATGAAGTTCTAAACCATTATCTTACAATATTCATCCTAAACTTATCAATAGATTTATTCTGATTTTTTATCGGTTTGCCATCGTACCCCCGTGTAACTATTATTACTAATAAAAAAAATTTACCAGCCTCAACCGGTGCCATTACATGTAATACTTATCACCGTTAGAATTTTTCCCAATCCAAAACGAGGACCTAGTTTTTTTGCTATTAATGCTAACCCATCCCAAAAGACGACAAATAGTACAAACATATCCTGTTATTACAAACATTTACCATATTCCCATGACGTTATTTCCGACGTCTCAGGAAACCGTATTCCTTCATTTTACTTATGCTCGTCACGACCCCCCCCCAGGTTCCAAAAAACAAGGAGAACCGCCCCAACTACGGCATCGCTGCGCCAACCAACCCCCATCGACTCCAGGTCCTCGCCACCGACAGGCTATGAAGGGTTCGAACCCAAACCCTACGCGTTGTATTCGTCGAAAGAAAGGTGCTTTTTTATTTGACTTTGAGAAAAATTAGAGGTATAATTTTTAATTTTATTTGAAAGGGGGAAACGTACTATTTTTTGATTTTGGGAAGACGTAAAATACAGCTTTTCTTGGATACACGAGGGGAAAAAGGGCGTATTTTACAGCCCAATTTAAAAAAAAAAAGATTGAAATATGTATTTATTGTATCCCAGAAATAGTTTTACGAATCATGATCCCCCCTCGTGATCGGGCAGAAAAATCGATTGAAAATTTAACTTTATTTGGTATCACGAATATCATCCTCCTTTTAGGTGGGGCAAAGGAAGGGGTACCCGGGCGTGTTATACGGCCTGCCCTCACCCTCGACCACATCTGGTTCGAGGGGGCATAAAGGAGCGGGCGCGGCCCCCCCCCCGGCAAGGTGAGGCCTTCGTGGAAAATTTTATCGTTCATTCATTTTTTTAGTTTTTGTGATTTTTTTATTATTTATTATTAAAAATTTTAAAATTTTTTTTATTTTTACTTTTATTTTGATCGAGGTTTTTTAAAGAATGAGGTCTTTATGATGAAATTTGAGGTTGACTGTCTTTCACACGGCATTTAACTAGGTTACTTTTTCCTACCTTTAATCCCTTTCCCTTACCCCCCCCTTTAAATTCTTAGCCAGTTTAAATTTGGCATGGGGAGAGTTCGGTCTCTTTAAAAAAGGTTTTTGTGATTGAAAGGAGGGTTTCTGCTCTCCCCAAAGCGGGTAAGTTTTGTGATCCCGCCTGCACCCCCACCTTCGCAGGGTTTCAGGCCCACGCTTCGAACCAAACTTCCCCCCGCCCGATCTATCCCGAAGGAACCCCGTCAACAAACAGCGTGATGCAGTTTAAGAAGGGGGCCTTTGAGGGGATTTTTTTTGTAATTTTTTTTATTTTTTGTGTTTGTTTTCGAGGGGAGTTCGGGTTTTGTTTTTGTTGCGTTCTTGTGCTTGTTCGATGGAGGTATTCTGTGTTTCTTGTGTTTGTTGCGATAGGGGGCTTTCAAGAGAGTGTTTTGTTTGTTTGTTTTCTGGGTTTTGTTTGTTGTATAGAAAAAGGGGGCGGGGCCCCGGAGGGCGGTGTTTTGTTGCCCGTCCATTTTTTATTTTTTAAAATCAATTTGCATTTATTTTTTATTTTTTGAAGAAAAGGGGGGATAGGGCGACTGATTTTGTAAAAAGGTTTTTTAATTTTTTTTTTTTTTTTTTTTTTATAAATTTTTAATTTGCTTTTTTGTTTTTTTTGTTTTTTCTTTTTTTTTATTTGTATTATTAAGTTATATTTAATATTTTCTTTATCCATAAAAAAACGGGGCCCCGAGGTAAAAGTTTTTGACCGCTCTTTTTGCTCTCATGTGTGGTTTTTATTTTCTTTATTTTTTTTCTAATTTTTCCCTAGGGGGTTTGAGGTGACTTTAAAGGTAGTAATGTCATTTTTATTTCCTTTATTTTTTTTATATTTTTTTACCTTTTTAGGGCTTTCTGTATTTTTATGTGTTTACTCTTCTTTTCTTTCTATGGCGCTTCTTGTCGTTTCTAAATTTTTTCTTTTGGTTTTATTTTTTTTGCATCTATATTTATTGCGTATTTTTTTTTTTCAAAGAAAAGAGTTTTGGGAAAAGAGTTTTGACGGTTTGTAACAGGTGATTCGGGCGATTTTTTCAACAGACACTTTTTTTATTGGACTATAATTTTTGTTTATTTTTATTATTTTGATTTGTTTTAAAATTTTTGTTGCGTTTGTTATTATTTTTATTTTTGTTTTTTGTTTTTATTTTATTGCCCTCCTTATTACCTTTATTAGTATATTATTTATTTTTATTTTATTATTATTTTATATTATTTTATTATTTTATTTTATTATTATTATTATTAAATAGTTATCACCCTAAACATTATTAACAATCATCACCCGATGCTACATTGTCCTACCCCCCCCCCCCCGTAATCTACCGATCGCCATCCCTTCATTATCAGCATTATCACATCTTTAAACACCATTATTATTACTATCTCATCATCATCATCATCTTTATTAACACCCCCCCCCCCCCCCCGGACCCAGAGCGTGGTCTCCCCGATCGCCATCCGTTTCTTTATCATCATCACAATCATCATCATCATCATTACCTTTTATCAATTATCCCCCCCCCCCCCCCCAGTCGACAGCGTATCTCACGATCGCCATCCGTTTCGACCCCCGCTACGGCGACCCCTTTGGTCCCAGGAACCTTCGGCCAGTACATCCTGAGCATGATTTACGTCATGGGCCATCGTGTGCACGTGTGGTTACCTCCGCCCACGCGCAGGGGCCCCAGGGAGTCGGGGGCGGCCTTCGCGAGCAGGGGGGTCTTTGCCGGTGGCGTGGTGTTTGTTTGTTTTTTGTTTTGGGGTGTGTGCGTGTGCGTGTGTTGTTGTGTGTGTGTGTTGTTTGTTTGTTTGTGTGTTTGTTTTTTTGTTTGTTGTGTTTGTTTGTGTGTGTGTGTTTTTTTGGGTTTTTGTTTGTTTGTTTTTGTGTGTGTGTTTTTTGTTCGTTCCTGTAATCTGTTAAATCATGTTATTCCCGTAGTGCAGTGAAAAGTGATATTTCTATCTTTGTCATAATCATCATCGTCACCACCATCTTACCACAATATCACGATCACCATCATACCAACAAACACATCCCGTAATCACCAACATCATCACCACAATCACCATCTTACCACAGTCTCACATTCATCACAAAATCACCCCCCCTTTCACCACAATGACCTCCATCACCAAACCCCCATCACCACCATCTTGAATATCCACCATCTTCAGCACAATCACCCCCAACCCTTAACTCTCCCTCTCCCTCCCCCCCTCCCCCTCCCCTCCCCCTCCCTGCAAGTGACAGGCTTAATCGCACACAAAGGAGGCTTCGTGAACTGCTTGGGACGGATTCGTGAAGCTTAAACCACCAAGAACGAAGCTTGGGAGAAGAAACAGAATACGTGGAACAGATGCAACAGAGAGAATACGCGAACACCTGAATAAGATGGGGAGAAGGGGGAATGAGGGGGAATGATTGAGGGAGGGGGGAAAAGGGGGAGGAAGGGGTGGGAGGAGGGGGAAGGTGTGGGAAAGGGGGAAAAGAGAAGGAATAAAAGAGTTTGAGGAAGGGGGGTAGAGATATGGGAAAATTTAAAAGGGAGGAATGGGGTAAAAAAAATAAGGGGAAAGAGTGGAGTTCGGTGAGGGGGAAATATTAAGTAGGAATGGGAAAAGGAAAAAAAAGGGGTTTGGGGAAGAGGGTGGAAAAAAAAAAAAAAAAAAAGGGGGAATGGGTGTGGGAGATGAAAAAAAAGGGGAAAAAAGGTTTTGAGGGGGCCCCGTCATAGAAATGGTTTAGTTTCCCCGAGCGTCAAAAAAAACGGCCTGTTTTTTTTTTTTTCTCGCGTAACTAGACTTTTTTTCACCTTTTTCCTTTCTATCTTTTTGCATTTTGGAGCGATATCATTAAATATCAATTTGTTTACAAATGTTAAGCGACGTACGGCTCCCCGGTTCCTAGGGAAGGGTGGAAAAGGGCCGCGGAAAAGGAAGGGGGGAGAGAAAAAGGGGAAATGAACAGGATGAATAACGGCGAATGGAGAAAAAAAAAATACAAAAGGGGGAGAAAGTAAAGAAATGGGGGAAAAGGGAGAGAAGAAAGAACAATTGAAGCCGGACGCGAAAAAAAAGAAGAAAAGGGAAAGGGTAATAAGGATAGTGGGTAATATTCTTCACTTTTTAAACTTTTGGTACATTTTTCAGGGAATTTTTTAAAAATAAAGGATAGTTTTTTATTTTAAATAAATTTTTTTTTTTTGTGTGTTTGATATTTTAACTATTTAAAAAAAAAACTTTTTTTGTTGCTGTTGATATTTTAGGACAAACAAAATAAAACGACAAAAAAAAGAAAAAAAAAAAGAAATAAAAAAATACGAATAAAATGAAAGTTAAGAAAATTTTTTAAATTTCCCAAAATATCTTTGCTGTGGTAGAAAAAACAACGTAGCATGCTATTTTTTTTATTATATTATTATTTATTTATTATTTTTTTTCTTTTATTTTTTTTATTTACTTTTTATTTTAAAATGTGGAAGTTACGTAAATGAAATAAGGCAATCATACATAAAGTGATGCGTGTAAGTATAAATAATGTGAAAAAAAAAGA
>NW_023648389.1:0-2500 GCF_015228065.2 Penaeus monodon | reverse complement strand
CAATTATTTTCTCCATTTTCCCTTGCACCAAACTTTCTCGCAGTTTTCCTCGTCCCCTTTTTCATTTCTCTTATCGTCTTCTCCCCGTTAGCATTTTCTTTTTTCGGTGTTTTTTCTGAACTATATATAGTTTCAAGCAAAAGCCTTTCCCCACTGAAAACGAAACATAATAACTCTGTCACTTTAGCTTGGTTCATTTGCTACAAAAATTTATGTTAAAAATCATTTACCCAAATGACAGATGAAGCGAAACATACCAGTATACCAATGCGTCAGACGATCTCGTCGAAGGTCGGCCTTTGAAAAGGAAGTTTTTAAGGGCGTCAAAAAGAAGTTTTTTTTTTCAATTTCCCGAAACGCAACAATCCAGGCCCACACCCTGACCACTCCCGGGGGGTAGGGAGGTGCCCGAGGGAGACATGCTCTAGAGGGGAGGGGTATGCACGGGGTGTGAAAATACTCACACGTTTTCGTACCGTTTATTTCCTATTTATAAACGTCAAGTTTTAAGATCCTATTTTTTTTGTCTACAATAACCCCGGGTTTGGTTTTTCAAAAATTTTCCGGGGTTAAAGGTATGTTTGGAAGTATCTGTAATTTTTTAACTAGTTGGTCTCGTGTTTTTTGCCCTTTTTAGAAGAAAAAAATTTGCTCATAAGCCATGCTGCTTTGGGGTTTCCACACGTTTTTTATGGAGAAAAATACAAATTTTTTAAATAAATTATCATAAAAAATTTTAAAGTCTAAAAGTGTAATGCATGAGCCTTGGCTACTAAGGCCGGAAAAATTTGTTTAACTTGGTCAAAAAAGAAAAAGTGTACATCACGAAAGAGAGGATCTTTGGGCCAGTGGGGCACGAGGGGGGTGAAGATGGGGAGATTTGCAGACCGCACCGAGTGACCCTTTCGGGGGGGGGGGGGACCCAAAAATTGACTATGAAACTATTGTTGGCAATTTTCCCAACAGAAATTTTTACCATTTCAAAAATAAACATCCCTCTTTTCCCATGACAGTAAAGCAACTTTTTTTAAACCCTTTTGTACGTACGGTACAACTGACAACTTAAAAGCTGGTGTTGTTATGGGTGACATCGCAACACAATTTTTAACGACTTGGGATTAATGAGATTATAGGGTCATGGACTTTAAAAACAGGGAAATCGATGTTTTTGAAATTTTTTAAGCCTGTGAGAATTGTATTTAAAAAAATCCAAAATTAAAGTAATATCATAACTGTGCAGAAAGAATTTTAGTGCATTAGCAAAACATAAAAAGGGGATTCACACTCGAAATCTACGTATTCAAAAGACTAAACAAAATGCCGAAGGAAAAAATTTAATTACTCCAAAACAAAATATGGGGAAAAATTTCTTATCAGTCTCACATCATCGTATTTTCAGCGCGCCCTAAGAAAATATAATAAAAAAAAAACTCAAACATGGTCATTTTGATAACACAGGAGCTAAATACGTATATGTACGCGTAAACACTACGTACTGGTCATTTCCCAAAGCCTTAAACAGTGGGGCATCCTGCCCCCACCATTGTATTTCCCCGAGGGAGCATCTAATCCCCGGACTGTTTATGTGAAAAGGGTTTAATTTTTAAAGGGATCGTGCTATGTAAATACAATATTAATGCTTTTAAATTTTCATGGCTTTATATGTATTTCTTATTTAAGGGAAAATATAAAACTCCGCCGGAATTTCGTCGTGCGTTTATACTACGGCTGCTAATTACCAGGGTTTTTAATTTTTTTAAGTCCCGGAGGAGCAGGCACATAAAGAAAACTGTCTTCACCTTCCCCTGGCGCGAGGCTGGGGGTTGCTTATCTCCAGGGTAGGGCCCCCAGACACTGAGGGGGTTTGTGTAGCCTGGGCGAGGGTATTGGCCGGGCGGCGTCACTATGGGGGTGTGAAAGGGGGGGGAAAAGGGTAGTGATCTGTTTACTTTACTCTCTCGCCTCACTATTAAAAAAAGCCATTTCTCCCAGTCTTACATTTTAATTTAAAAATGTCCTCTTTCCGACTCAATAGGTCTACAACAAGACAAAAGACCTTTTATCGCAAATATTTCACATGCTATTATTTTAGATGTCTTTTTGTGAATTTTGCCCCTTTTTAATCAGAAAAGTTCGCTAGACTCCCCGTTCTCTTGGGGGCCCTGCCACACCCGCCCCTGTACCCCAAAAACCGAATTCCCGTAGTAGAAATGTAGAAATTTTGTCAATTTAACTTCAAAAATAAAAAAAAAAGGCCTTTCCCCGTGGGGTACATACTCCCCATAGTCACAACGAACCCGCCATGCTAGAAGAGGGGTGAAAGGATGAGAAAAAGAGGGAGACGGGGAAGGGGGAAAAACCCCATGAGATTACATGTTTATGTTTAAGTAAGTTCAATTTGAACGAAAATGACAAAGCGAACGTAGAGTAGGGACAAGTATATAACCAGGGCAACTCGTACAAACAAACACCCTAGCGAAAGGAAATTAGCGACGCATTC
>NW_023648388.1:0-6836 GCF_015228065.2 Penaeus monodon | reverse complement strand
ATACACAGGAAAAAAAAAGGGGGGGGGGGGGGGGAAAAAAAGGAAAAAGGGAGTCTTTCCCAGTAATCTGCCTCATTTGTTTTTGTTTTTTTTTCTAACTTAACTCGATCAGTAACAGCATGCCCCTTTTAGAAGTCTTAATTGAATTATGGAAATCCCCTTTGGGGCCAAATCTTAATGCGATTAAGAAGGGCCCCTTTACCCAAAACCCCTAAACACGACCTAAGATGGTTTTCGAAACGGGTCTGGTCTTATCTCTGCTCTCTATGAAAAATTTTTTTTTTATTTCGTTGTATTTGAGGGTTTATAAGAACAACGACGAAAAAGTTTTGGGGGGGGGGAACATGAAAGCAAATATGAAAAAAAAGAAAAAAAAAAGTTTAAATTTAATTGTCAACAGTAGTAACGGTTAAAAAGGCCAATTTTTGATGGTTAAAGCACCCGTAAAAAAATTTGTCAAGGTGTTTTTTTTTTTTGTTGTTCCTCTCTCTTCTCTCCCCTCCTCTCTCCTCTCTCTCTCTCTCTCTCTCTCTTTTCTCTCCTCTCTATCTCTCTCTCTTCTCTCCTCTTCCGATCTTTTTCCCTATTTTTTGGCTAACCTTTTTAAAATTGGAAAAAAAATGCAGTAAGATGAAAAGTAGATACCGTAACACTAAAAAAAAAACGTAATAAAAAAATAATAATTTGTTCAAAACCAGTTTTACACTTTTTAAAAGGATTGTACCCGCGTTTTTAAATTTTACTGACATGGGTATTATTCAATTTTTTTATGAGGGGTTTATATAAAAGTTTTTTTCCTTTTTTTTTTAGCGTGCAATTCTATGACGTGATCGAAAATGGGGGGGATGGTAGGTGTGTAAATGGATGGGTAGGTGGAAAGAAAGAATGATATATTGGGATACATATAAATATATATAATAAAAATTTATAATATATATTTTTTAAAATTATAAAATTAAACAAAACAACATACAAATACAAAACACAAACCCCCAAACACACACACCACACACACACACACACAACCCACCCACCCACCCACAACACACAACCACAACAGATTATATTATATATATTTTTAATTTTTTTATATTATTTTTATATTTATATTAATATATAAAAATAAATAAAAAAAAGTATTTCATGTACTGGGAGTAAAGTGATAAGAAAAAATATAATAACAAATAAAAAAAAGGCAGAAAAATAGAGTAATATATGGTTGCAATATACCCCATTCAAAATTTCAAAGATAAAAAAAAGATATCCTTTCCATCTCGCAAAACTTTATTCCAGGTAAAATGCTATGAGCCGTGAAATCGCTGCCCCCTTTTCGTGTTTAAAACAGCATCCTGTCTAGGGGCAACGACCTCTGCGCTTGAAACAATTAAAACATTTGCTGTGTAAATTTTAGGGGTGAGGGTTTTTATGCAAGAATCCTTGATGTGTTCCGTTTCTCTCCTCTTGTTGTTTTTTTTTTTTTCTTTCTTTTTTTTCCCTTTTCTCTCTTTTTTTCTTTTTCTGTCTTTTTTTTTCTTTCTCTATCTCTCTCTCCCTCTCTTCTCTCTCTCTTCTCTCTCTCCTTTTTCCTCCTCCCTTTCTTCCTTTTACGCTCTCCTCTCCTCTCGCCCCCTCTCGCTTTGCTCTCTCTCTCTCTCTCTTCTCCCCTCTCTCTCTCTCTCTCTCTCTCTTCCTCTCCTCCCCCTCTTTTTTTTTTCTGTAAAAACGAACTTAATGTGGATGTTTTTTTTTCGGTTTTTTTTCTTTCTGGGCCCGTTCGTTTATTCTTTCGGACATGGGGCCCCCGTTTTTGGGAGTGGTTTTAAATTCGGCTAAAACTTTTCACGACGGAATTGATTTTTGCGGGGGGGGTTTTGGGGGTCCCCGGCCCCGGGGGTTTGTTCCCTTGGGGAAGGCTTTTCTCAATTGCCCCTCGGTGGCCCCGCCAGCCAATCAGGCTGGCTCAAACCCGGTAAAAAAGAGGAATGATTACCCCAAAAGGTACCACCGGACCTCCGTGGAAGGGAAATGGGGACCTACCACTACTCACTCCCAAAAGCATCACAACATGAAAACTAAATTAAGTTCATGCTGTGACCACGGCGGCTCAGACATGAATACAGTAAAAAAATAAAAAAAAAAAAAAAAAAACGGAAATTAATAGCAGAAACAAATGCTAAATTTAAATTTTAGAATGCATACCTACCAGTAGGGATAAATGTGATCTACAGATAGATAATTTTTTTTCCTGGCATTTCATGTCCGTATGATGAAATTCATTGGGTCGAGCCCTTTTACAATTTTAACAAGCCCGGCCGTCTGATACATTATGCACCCACTGAATACATGCATATAATTTTCCCGTATCCATTATCCTTCTTATTAGGATTAGACTTTTTTCCCTTTACTCACGAATTATAAAATGACAGTAGGTAACATTTTTAAAGCCGGAGACAGTAGTGAAATGTGGTGTGCTTTATCCGTAGAGTTTTGACGGCAGCGGGAGAGTATGCTCACAAAATCACCGTGTAAACATATTGATAGCTATAACAGCTTAGTATTGATAATAACGATAACTGTTATAGATCTGATTATTTATATTTAACGTAAACCCATAAGGAACGTAAACCCATGAAAAGAGGAATATTATTTAACCAATACAGCTAAGAATAAGTTAGTGTTGTTATAGATAGTCTTCAGAAAAGAATAAATGTGATTCCATGATACAGTGTTTTGTTATGGAGACTTAAAGTAGAGAGAAATGATAGGCAGGAATAATAAAGAATTATATTATCAGGATGCAACGTTTCATTTTTGGATTGGTTTTGGAAAACTTTTTTTTTTTTTTAAGATTGTTGTTTTGTACATCATCGTATTCCAAACTTTATATTGTCATCTGAATCTGCTACGTAAAAAGGGCCTTTATAAGCAATAATATTTATTTAAATCATATTTGAGGGGAAACTAAAAAAAAAAGAGAGACAAAAAACATCATACACTTTTCATCATTGAAGTTAATGTAATTATAAGGAGAAATATGAACGTTAATAATTTTCAGTCTTAAGTTTGTTTCGTAAATACACTTACTTTGACAACAAGATGTGAGTGAGATAAAACTTTAGTTTAAATTCTAACTATAGATACTTAATTGTGGTCATATTGCTTCTTCCTGATTCTAATTACATCTATATTTCGGTCTAATATAGTGCTTCTAGAACATTCATTACTGTGGTTCTTTATTTTCTATATATTTAATCCGCCATCTGCCGTCTTCAACTTGTTTACTAGCCAAGGAAAACAAAATAAAAGAAAATTTTAAAAAGGTCATGTTTTCTAAGGGACACATTTTCTAGACGAACGCAAGTTTCAACCGATTTCAGAATGCAGAGAATAATGTAAAATCAATTTTGAAAGTTTATATTGATTAGAGTTGAAACGAAATTTGGTAAGAATTTCGTGTTGCTAGCGCTCAATGCCTTAGAAAAATTTAATAAGGGCCAGTAGTATATTCATATTTTTTTTTATATGGTTTTAAAAAAATCAAAATTCAGTTATTTTTTTTTTTTTTCATTTCAAAAATTTTGTGTTTCATTTTTATTCTATATTCAATTAGCTTTATATTTAATAATTTTCTACATGTATTATTTCGTATGTATAGTTTTCTAAAATACCGGGAGTGGTTTTTTTTTCTTCATTATATTCTTTTATCTATTATCAATCAGTCATCTACTGTGTATTTTTTTACTTATATATTATCCACTTTCTTCAGTTTATCTGTTAAAATATATAATAAATTTGTTAAAATATATATATCATAAATAATAAAATTTTATATATATATATAATAAAATATATAATAATTTTAATATTATATTATAATATAATAATATTAAATATGGATTTTCTAATCTATTCAAAATTATTTCGATCACACCAAACAGCACACGACACAATAGAACACCCCAATTCAGGGCCACAAGGCACCAAGAAAATTAAAAAAAAGTAGGGGAAAAAAAACAACAAAAAACAAACCAAGAATTTTTTTATTTTTTTAAATAAAATAAAATAAAAAAAAAAATAAAAACAAAAATAAAAAAATAAATAATAATAAATTGTAGAATTTTAAAATTGAAAATATGAAGGGTAAAAGAAGATAGAAGATAGATAGATAGAAAACAAGACACACACACACAACGCAACGCACACGCACAGCACCGCAACGCACACGCCAGCACACGCCACGACACGCACACGCAAACCACACCAACACACACCACACACACACACACACACACCAAACACACACACACACACACACACACACACCACACACACACACACAAACAAAATAACAAACAAACAAAAAAAAAAATAATTAAATAAAAATATATAAAATTAAATATTAACAACAGTATTTGGGGGGTTAAATATATAATATAAGAGAAATAGAGAGAAATATTAAGGGATATAAAAAAGATTTTTTTGAAAAGATAAATAAGTAATATTTAAAAAAAAAAAGAAAATAAAAATAAAAAAAAAAAGTAAAAAAATAGAAATAAATTTTTTAAAAATAAAACAAAAAAAGAAAAAAAATTTCCTATAATAATTTTAATAAAAAAATAAAATGGAAATAAAAAATAAAGAAAAAAAAAAAGAGTATTAAAAAGAAAATAATACATAAATAAAAAAAAATTAAAATTAATAAAGAAAAGAAGAAGAAGAGATAGAAGAAAATAAAAAAAAGAGATAGAAGATAGAGAAAAATAAAATGAGAAAAGAAAGAAAGAGAGGAAAGACGGAGAGAAATAAAGAAAGATAAAAGAAAAGGGGAAAGAAAAAGAAAGGGAAAAAAAAAGAGAAGGAGGAAAAAGAGAGGAAGAGAAAATTTTGAAAAGAAAAAGAGAAAGAAAATTTTTTAAAAAGAAGAGAAGAAGGAAAAAAAGAAAAGAAGGAAAGAGGATAAGAGGAAAAGATAATAAAGAAAGAGAAAGGAGACAAGAAAAAAAAAAGAAGAGATAGAATGAGAAAATTTAAAAAGAAAAAGAAGAGAAAAGGGGGAAAAAAAGGGTGAAAAAGAGAGAAAAAAAGAAAAAAAAAAAGAAAGAGAGGGAGAAAAGATAAATTCAAAAAAAAGGAAGAGGATGAGAGAAGAAAAGGACACACAGATTTACATATACATAACATATACATACTAACATACATATATATAGATATATATTATAATATATATATATTATATATTATTATATATATATATATGATATATATATAATGCATATA
The DNA here is from genome assembly GCF_015228065.2 of Penaeus monodon. Taxonomy (NCBI): domain Eukaryota; kingdom Metazoa; phylum Arthropoda; class Malacostraca; order Decapoda; family Penaeidae; genus Penaeus; species Penaeus monodon. Next base: position 1,559 of record NW_023648388.1, on the reverse strand, counting down.
TAGTATATATATTATATATATTATATATATATTTTTTTAATATTAATTATATATATATGCATATATATATATTATATATGCCTATATATATCTATATATATATATATATTAATATAATGTATATATATATATATATATATGCATTATATATGGATATGAAGCTATTAGAAGATAGTCTACTAGATATATATATAGTGCATATATATATAGTGAGATAGATATATAGATAGTAGTATCTATATAACTATATATATGCCCAGATATAACGATATAGAGATAGAGAGACAGAGAAGAGCGGCTATGAGATGAGCGATATATATGATGCATAGATAGATATAGCATATATAGCATGATAATATAGATATAGATATTATATATATATATACGAGTAATGATGAGGAAGAGATAGATAGAGGCACAGTATGAGTATATATAGATATATAGCATTATAATAGAGAAGGCTATAGATATATTATATATACATAGAAGACGTATAGAGTGCATAAATTAAAGAGTATGATAGATAGATAAGAGAGATAGAGAGAGAGTAGATAGAGCTAAGATGGGAGAGGAGAGCATATATCGTGAGATCATAGTTATATATATATATATGTAGATATAGAGATATGCATATAGAGCTATATATATATATTATATGATATAAATAGATAGAGATATATTAGGATATATAGATAGAGATAGATGAGAGTATAGAGATGAGTATATATATATAGTACTAGATATTATATAAGATATAGAGATGCAGATAAGATAGATATATCTTATAAAGGATAGAGTATAGAGAGAAGTATAGGTATATAGTAGCGCAGTATTATGTATATAGATAGAGAGATATCGATAGAGATATGATATATATATATATATTAGATATGCAGATATATATAGTACATATAATACTAATATATATCTATATATAGATGCAGATATATATACTGCATATATATATAATTATATGTATATGATAATATATATATAAGATTAGGATATATATGGCATTAAACCTCTCCCTATATCTATATATATATTATATATATATATATTATAGATATATATATATATATTATATATATATAGATATATAAATATATCATATATATATGATATCTATAATATATCTATTATATATATATTATATGATATATATATATATATATTAGATATCTAATATTTATATATATATATATATATATACTATATATATAATTATTTATATATTAGATATATATATATGATTATATATAAAGATATAGATAGATATATATATATATAGATATATAATATATATATATATATATATATATATATATTATATTATATATATCTTATATATATGATATATATATATATAGTATATATAGTCTATTATATATATAATATATATATAGATATCTAGTATTATATAATAAGATATAGATAGAATATATATATATAGATATCAGATGATATATATATATATATATAGATATGATATATAGGATAGTTGATATTATATATATATATAGATATAGGCATATATATATATATAAATAATTTTCAAA
>NW_023648387.1:0-6837 GCF_015228065.2 Penaeus monodon | reverse complement strand
ACTTCATCCCCCCCCCCCCTTTTTTTTTTTTTTTACTTCAAAAATGTATAGCTGCAAAATTTCCCAAATGTCAACATGTAGAATTTCCAAAGTAAAAAGCTTTTATCCCCAAAATGGAGTGCCTTAATTTTTTTTTCACTTTCATGGTGAAATTACTTTCATGTCCCATGAGAACCCTTAATATTTCGGAAAACTTACCGTGCATGTCAACCAAGAGTACAGTAAAATAATTTAGGACGGGGTTACCTTGGCAAAAACTAAGGCCCTTTCATCTATGGCAAAACGTTGTGCAAATCAAAAAGAAGGGAGATATGGGACAGAAAAGAGTGAAGACGCCCTTCATTTTCGAAGCCCTTTTCCCCTATTTATTTCGAAAGAATAAAAACAAATGTGACGCAAACCCATTCCCAAAGTAGTCCTTGATTCTACGCACTTGTGAGAAAAAATTTGAAATTTATCAGCATCCGTTTTCTCAAATTTCCCTGTTGTAATGCGTTCATTATGTTTTTGGTAAGTATTTAGCTATTCTGTACAAAAACCTTGTGGCCTGCAGTTTTTCCCGGAGTTTGCAGCCAGCAGCCCCATTACGTTGAGAAACGCCGGTGAGCAATCCCTTATTTAAAGTGCTGCTCATTCGGGGTCTTTTTAAACCCTTTTGGGGATATACGGAAAAAAAAGACATTGTTTCATCACGCTAATATTTGAACCCTTTCACTCCCGCAAAATTGAAAAAAAGTGATTAGTAACCAAGAAATTGTGCCATAGACGGAAGCGAAAAAAATTTGGTGTTTCACGAATAAGGTTTTGGGTTTTACCCTGGGGGTCCAGGGGCATACCCCCCGGTGGGCGTATAAAATACCAGGGGGTCCGGGGGCGTAGCCCCCTGACGGGTCATATATTCCCCCTGGAGCCCAGGGGATGTAGCCTCCTGGCTGGGGAATATAATACATGGGGGTCCGGGGGGCCAAGCCCCTGGCTAGGCGATATATTACCACGGGGTCCCGGGGGGATAGCCCCCGGTTTGGGAATATAAGATCTTTGGTATAAAAACCCCCAAAGGATTAAGGTTACCACGGGGGTTGGATTTTTGAAATCCACAGAACAATGGGTTTGGTTTCTGTAGTTATTCTAAGTTTGGGCATCAGTGCTTTTGACTTTGAAAGTGGCGGTGACGCCATGAGTTTCATTGTCCAATTTTAAACGTTTTTTTTTTTGCTTTTTTTAACATTTTTTGTTCTCTTTCTTTTTATTTCAGCCTTTTTTCCCCCAAAAATTCCCTGATCTACTTTGCCCCCCCTGCATCGGATTATCAAATCACATCAAAATTGCGGCGGAGAATGCAAAAGAAATGATCATCAAATTCATTTCTCTCACGACAACAAATCGATGATATAAATATGTCTGGGAAAAACACGGGTTGTCATTTCGGTAAATTAACCGTGTTTACAATTTATTTCTTGTCCCAAGACAGAATCTTTTGGGTTCTCTACAAGAATATCATCTTCACTATGCACTAGCTTAGTGTGTCCATACCGTAAAAAATTAACATATTCTATTCTAATCACCATATTTCTCCACTGAGTGCCGACAATGCGTTAACAAACGTAAAGAGCGTTATTAGGTTTAATGACAGGACTGGCAAGCAAGTCCTCGGAAGCAGTTTCTTTTCCACGTAAATGGAAACACTTAATTTTTTCTAATAATATTTAGCTAGGGATAAAAACATTCCGAATTTTGAATATTATTTAAAACTTACATCTGAATCCTGTCTCCCTAGTAAAAATCTCTCTTAGTTTTCGGGAGACTTCTCTTGCAGTCGCCATTGCTGTCCATAGTGTTTGTGAGTAGCCGTTACTTACACCGTGAAGTGGGCGGGAAACACCCAAGTTATTTTCACAAAAAAATATATATTATTTTAGCAATTGACTGATTTATTAATTTTTTACTTCATAATATCCTTTTTTTTTTCCTTTTTCACGTTTATATTATTTATATGTAAAATATATGTTATATATATAAATAAATAAATAAAATATTTTAAAATATATATATATTTTATATATATAATATATATATATATATATATATATAAAATATATAATATATTATACATAAGCAGTATTAGGTATCGATACACGGAATTCCTTTATAACGATCTTTGAAAATTGTTTAAATGAAATGGCGTGACGCATGAAAAGAAGCAACAATTATGCAACGATGAGTGGCGGAGTAATAAAGGTTGCTCATCCCATGCGTCAACCGATTGAAGAAAACGGAAACATCCCAAAGACGCAATATTAAAGCGATATCATACATTCATCCATCCATCCATCTCTCTCCTCTCTCTCTCTCTCTCTCTCTCCTCTCTCTCTCTCTCTCTCTCTTCTCCTCTCTCTCTCCTCTCTCTTTCTCTCTTGGTGTGGAGGGGGGGGGTTGGCGAGCGATTTTTTATTTGTTGTTGTAGGAGCATTTTTAAAGTACGATCAGAGCCTCCCGCCAAAAAAGGAAAAAAAAAATGCCCCTGATCTCTCTCTCTCTCTCTCTCTCTCTTCTCTCTCTCTCTCTCCCTCTCTCTCTCTCTCTCTCTCTCTCTCTCTCCCCTCTTTCACACATCCAGTCATCCCTCTCTCTGAAGGAAAAATTATCCCTCGGAAATGCGTGAAAATCCCATTGTGCACTGCTACCCAAAGGACAGAAAAAAAAAAAAAAAAAAAAAAAAACAGGGAGCCCTCCCCCCACAACAACCCCTCCCAGCCCGCGTGTTGATGATGTGGGAGAATTCCCACAGGACCCACACTGCGGAGGTCAACAGTGGTGGCCCCCGCAGAGGAAGCCATGGCACCGGCCGCAGTACCCGCACCACAGGAGTTACAGCTCCGTCAATTCAAGTATCAGCAACAGCTTCAGCAACACTTCAGCACCAGCTGCAGCATCAACCCTAGCACTACATACTGCATTAGCTTCTGCACCAGTTTCGACACCAGCTGCAGTACCGCCCCTAGCGCTATCTGCTGCCCAGTTTCCCCAATCAGTTACAGCTCAGCCCTCACTGCAGCAGGACAAACAAGAGTCCAAGGGAGAAATTAAGGATCTACTACAGATGCTGCTTCGGCAGATGGAGCAGATGATGTTCACGATGCAACAACAGATTCCGAACAATCTCAATTTCAGGATGTTGGGGTTCCTCCTCGATCAACAACAGCATCACCCTGTGTGGCCTTGGAAGTGGTCAAGCAAACAATGCCTCCAAGAAATCTCTTTAAATGTATTACCCGGAACACAAAAAAGTTTACCGAAACCCCAAAGCGGCTCTCTCCTAGTATCTTCACTCCCAAAATGTGATTTTGTGTTGCCTTCAGGAAGTCAGAACTTGTGCTCGTTATCAAATCAGATTAGCACTTGTTGATTATATTAACTTAGGAATTATGGGACCTGGTCTTGTTTTTGACATGACTAGTGATATAAAAGTTTCTTTTCCCAGCCGAAATAATATTTTTATTAGTGATAATAGCACCGGCCCTTCAGGCATGTATATAACACTAATGTTTGACTAATAGCCCTTACACAAATAGAAGCACAGCCCGTTGGATAGATACTTTGGTATCTTACCTGGTTTTTTGCAGGGCATGTACATGTTCTGTAAATAAATGTTATCAAATCAAATTTGCCAGTGTCTCTCATTTAGGTTCCAAGAGAATTAATACCATATTAGATATGCTACTGTGCATGGTAATAAAGACATTTCTTTTTAACTGCATAAGATGAAATTGCAATTGTTGCCCAGAGGTTACTGCTGTGGCTGGGGTACCACAGCAGGTAAGAACTAATTTCAGCCAAGTCAGCACCACCTGACCACACGTGAGCAAGTCGGCATTAGTCGACAAAAGGCTGGGCTAAGCTTCGCATATCGGACTTATCTTATGCACCCTGACAGGCCCCAAAACCCACCATGAAGTTTGTGGTGCAAAGCGCTCAGGAACCCCACAGGCGGATGGGTGGCCTCACAGCCCCCCTGACCCCCTTTATTTGGGGCAAAATCGGGGGGCGGCAAAGGTGGCGTGCACACACGGAGTGAACACCCGAGGCTTAACTTCAGGCGTGCTTTTTTGGGTAGGCACTTGGAACATCCAGTCCCTGGGGCAGGATGAGCGGTTACCTCTGCTATCGCGGGAATTGAAGCGTCTGGGAGTTGAGGTGGGTGCCCTCTCAGAGGTGAGAAGACTGGTAGCAGTACGATCAGTGTGGGTGGTTACACCTACTACTGGTCGGCTGCAGCGAAGGTCACCACCTCTAGGGTGTAGCCATAGCCATCTCCAGCCGACTTCACCCTCGATAATTTAAATGACACCGATTGATGAGCATATATGACATTGAGGACTGAAGCATGCTTTTGCTTCAGTCTCTTATTTCCCGTATACGCTCCTACCTATGTATGTAAAATTGATTGGAAAGAGGCGTTCTACACCAAACTCGCATCTTGGCAGACAATTGCCCCTGGCGAGTATTCACATGTCCTGGGCGATTTCAATGAGATATCCAGCTGTGACCATGCTGGCTATGAGATGTCTGTTGGCCCCCATGGCTCGGGAGCTGATCCCAGCAGCGAGAATAGCCTCCTTCTCCAGGACTTTGCTAAAGGTCCCAGAAAATGAGGATCTCTGGTCTTGGTACCAGCGCTCTAACCCGCATCGCTGGACGGTGGTTATGCAATAATGGGTACAGTGGCCAAGGAGATCGACCACATTTTTGTTAATACACGATGGAGGATCCTCCAGAACTGCAGGTTTACTGGAGTAACGAGTTCTGTGGTACTGCCCCATAGGCTGGTTGTGGCTACCCTGCGGGGCCCACTTCAAAAACCCCTGGTGCCTCCAGGGGCCCCACCTAAGGTTTTTCACCTGGACAGACTAAGGGAGGTGGAGTGTGCCCGTGGGTTCGCCACGGCATTCTCTGATCGATTCACAGAATTCAAACAACCTGATGGACCCAGTTGCTTTGTGGGAGCTCTTCAAGCGCGTAACACTCAAAGCAGCTCAGGAGTCCTTTGGTGTACGCCCGAGGGAAGCAGAACTCCATCCCCTGAAGACATTAGAGGCCACTGAAGCATGTCATAAGGCTCGGCTGACTGGTAATCAAGTCTTGCGTCAATCCATGCTGTGTAGGAGCGTAGGACACTGCTGAGAAGGGACATGTAATAGTTCATCAGGAAACTTGCTGAGGAGGTGAAGGCCAAATTTTTTGGTAAATGACCTTCGCCCTGCCTACCAAGCCCTGAAAAAATGAACTCTAAGCCCCCTCACAGATGACTGCAGTCCGATCAGCGGATTTGGGCAGATCATCTCAGATCATGTTGGCCTGAGTATTTTGAGCAGTTGTACCAGATAGACCCTCCAACAGTTAACTTGTATGCAAGCGATGTCAAAAGTGCCTGTGCCGGAAACCCACCATCAGCGAGGAACCGCCTACCCTAATAGAGGTTAGGATGGCAATTTCCAAGCTGAAGAGTGGGAAACCTGAAGGCATATGTGTATATCCCTGCTGAACCCGCTAAAGGCGGGGTGAACCTATGGCTCGGCCCGCATACATTCCTGACTGCCATCTGCAGTCGGTACCCCTCCCCTTGACCTGCTAGGGGCGTGGGTCATCCTTCTCTGGGAAAGGGGAAAGGGATCGTTGTAGCAAATACCGTGGCATTCACACTGCGCCAACACTTTCAACACCTGTATGGACTGGATAATGGGGCAGAGCTACTAGCCAAAGTCAGTGTGGAGCAACTTTAGCAATATCAAGGTCCAGACCTGACTTTTTCTGACAATGTTGCTTTCTTATCTGGTCGTTGGAGTCACAACGATCCATATTGCAGCGAGGACATTGAAGTTACAGGATTTTTACATACCTTGGCAACGTAGTCCAATCTCGGGCTGTCAGACCAAGAAGTAAATAGACGTTTCGTGGGGCAACGGGAGCCATAACTCGACCAAAAGGGATTGGAGATGTCGGTACCCACAGAAGGACCCACTGATGTCTTCAAACCCTGATCTGCCATTTTTCTCATGGAAACGGAAACCTGGAGTTCCCGCGCAGGGTCTCATTTGATACCCTTTTTAACAAGTCCCCTTTATGGGTCATGGGGTACAGTGCAGGGGCCCGGTCCAACCGGGGTTTCACTGTGAGACGGCATGGGGCCGTTTCTTTCAAACCGGTTTGCAAACTCGGATATGGGGAATAGCCCTTTCCCCGTGGAAACCCCGCCCATCAGGTTGTCTCTCTGCGAACAACCCTGGGTGGAGGGGCCTTGTTTTATCGGCTTTTTTATCATGTTTTTTTCCTTAAATTTTTTAATACGTTGTTATAAAGCTAATTTCATTTCCAAATTTATATTAGCCACTTACGCACTAACAAAACGAAGAAATCAACGAGACCCCTTTTTTTTTAGAGGAAAGGTTTTTCAGATATTTTCCCAAAGGGTTCTCAACAACAAAAACAATCTTTGTTTAGTTTATTTTTTTGTCCTAGATACATAATGATTAAAATCATTTAAGCATTTCCGTTTTTAAAATATAAGCAGCTAACTTTCTATTTAAAAAAATAAAAAAAATAAAACACAATAGAAAAAAAACAAAAAATTTCAGGCATATTCCGGGCTAAAAGAGCGAGTTTTAAAAGATGATGTAAAATACCAACGCATTCCCAAAATCTCACCTTTATTACCAAAGAGGGCATAAGATAAAAAAATAAAAAAAAAGAATTAAAAAAAAAATTTTCCCTTACTGGTCAGTACACACACACACACACCACACATATATTTTATTTTTTTTTAAAAAAAAAAAATTTTAA
>NW_023648385.1:0-6838 GCF_015228065.2 Penaeus monodon | reverse complement strand
TGCCCTTTTTTATAGCCATATCAAGCTTGGAGGTTCCTTGCGAAGAAAACATAAAATTTGATAAAACAGTAATATGTCTTTCATTAGTAGTATAAAATAGATAATTACTCATATGACAATATACAATCATCATAGTACAAACATTTGCCACGATAATTTGTCAGAATTTATAATTCCATCATTCATTCAAGTTTTGCTTCTCACTTTCCTCGCAATTATCTATTTTTTCCCATTCGCAGACAGAAATACGACGGTAACAGGGCACGATTTGCTGTCTTCCGGGCATGTCACCTCTGTCGGAAGGAGCATTCAGATTCTGATAGAGGCTTATAAATACTAACAACCGCATCCGAGCCATTACATGCTAGTATTTTATCAAATTTCCTTATGTAAAGTGTAATTTTTTTTCTTAAATGACAATAATGCTTACCAATGGTATCACCCCTGGCCACCCCAGTGCGAAAAAGGAGCAGCTTCTGCATAAGTCTCCCCTGCCAGGTCACAGCTCTCCATCATCAAGACTTCTGCAGTGCCTCCTCGTGGCCACCCATGGTAACTGGTACCTTGCGGTCCCAGGCTAAATCTGTGGGGATCTCGGAGCAGCAGGAGGCCCCAAGAGGTACGGAGTTATGGCCCACCGGCGTGTGGTCACGCTCTGGCTTCGTACCAACTCCTGCCCCCTAGGCACCCTGGGGTAATGGGGCGGCTCGGGGGAGGTGGGCCTTGCCAGTCCTCCTCCCCCCAGAATGACCCTCTGGCAATGTCGCACATAAATGGAAATGCTGGGGGGAGGGGTGTTGTCCCTCCCACCCAGCAAGTAAGGCGGGCTGTGGGTCCCGCTGGGAGGGCAAATGTCGGGGTGCAGGATTGGAACGAGAGTTACTCGTCCCGCCTGCGCCCCGGCAGGCGCCAACCCACCATGAAGCTTGTGGGGCAAAGCCCTCGGGAACCCCACAGGTGGATAGGCGGTCCCAGAGCCTGCCGACCCCCTTTATTTGGGGCTGTGTTGGCGGGGGCGGCAGAGGTGGCGTGCACCCGGAGTGACCACCCGAGGCTTAACCTCAGGCGTGCTTTCCGGGTAGGCGCTTGGAACATCCGGTCCTTGCGGCAGGATGAGCGGTTACCTCTGCTATCGCGGGAATTGAAGCGACTGGGAGTTGAGGTGGCTGCCCTCTCAGAGGTGAGAAGACCTGGTAGCGGCACGATCAGTGTGGGTGGTTACACCTACTACTGGTCGGGCCGTAGCGATGGTCACCACCTCCAGGTAGCCATAGCCATCTCCAGTCGACTTCAGCCCGCGGTAGTCGAGGTGACACCGGTTGATGAGCGTATCATGGCATTGAGACTGAAGCATGCTTTTGGCTTGTCTCTTATTGGCTTGTCTCTTATTGCTGTATACGCTCCTACCGATGTATATAAAACCGATGTGAAAGAGGCGTTCTACGCCAAACTCGCATCTGTGGCAGACGATTGCCCCCGGCGAGACATTCACATTGTTCTGGGCGACTTCAATGTGGTATCCAGCTGTGACCGAGCTGGCTACGAGATGTCTGTCGGCCCCCATGGCTCAGGAGCTGATCCCAGCAACTAGAATAGCCTCCTTCTCCGGGACTTTGCTAGGTCCCAGAAAATGAGGATCTCTGGCTCCTGGTACCAGCGCTCCAACCCGCATCGCTGGACTTGGTACAGCGATACGGGTAATGTGGCCAAGGAGATCGACCACATTCTTGTCAGCACGCGATGGAGGATCCTTCAAAACTGCAAGGTTTACCGGAGTGCTGAGTTCTGTGGCACCGATCATAGGCTGCTTGTGGCTACCCTGCGGGTCCACTTCAAAACTCCCCGTCCCTCCAGTGGCCACCCTAAGGTGTTTCACTTGGACAGACTAAGGGAGGAGGAGTGTGCCCGTGGGTTCACCACGGCAGTCTCTGATCAATTCACAGAAACCAGCAACCTGACGGACCCAGTTGCTCTGTGGGAGTCCTTCAAGCGCGTAACACTCGAAGCAGCTCAGGAGTCCATAGGCGTACGCCCAAGGACAAGGCAGAATACTATCTCCCTGGAGACATTAGAGGCCACTGAAGTGTGTCGCAAGGCTCGGCTGAATGGGAATCAAGTCTTGCGTCGTTCCATGGTGCGTAGGGCTCGGACACTGCTGAGAAGGGACAAGGAACAGTCTATCAGGAATCTTGCTGAGGAGGTCGAAGGCCATTTCTTGGTAAATGACCTTCGCCCTGCCTACCAACCCTGAGAAAACTGAACCCTAAGCCCTCCTCACAGATGACTGCAGTCCGATCAGCGGATGGACAGAGCATCTCAGATCATGTTGGGTTCGTGAACGTTGGGCTGAGTATTTTGAACAGTTGTACCAGGTGGACCCTCCAACAGTTAGCTTGGATGCAAGCGATGTCGCTGTGCCTGTGCCGGACCCACCCATCAGCGAGGAACCTCCTACCCTAACAGAGGTTAGGCTGGCGATTTCCAAGCTGAAGAGTGGGAAAGCTGCAGGCATATGTGATATCCCTGCTGAACTGCTAAAGGCTGGGGATGAACCTATGCTCAGGGCCTGCATACAATCCTGACTGCCATTTGGCAGTCTGGTACCATTCCCCCTGACCTGCTGAGGGGCGTGGTCATCCCTCTCTGGAAGGGGAAAGGGGATCGATGGGACTGTAGAAACTACCGTGGCATTACACTGCTCAGCATACCAGGCAAGGTTCTCGCCCACATTCTTCTGAAACGAATCCGCAACCACCTACTGAGGCACCAGAGACCGGAGCAGTCTGGATTTACTCCTGGCAAGTCCACAATAGACCGTATACTAGTGCTTCGAGTAATTGTGGAACGCTGTTGTGAGTTTGGTCGTGGGTTGCTCGCAGCCTACATCGACCTAAGAAGGCGTTTGACTCGGTGCATCGGGAATCGCTATGGGAGATCCTGAGGCTCAGAGGAATTCCGACACAGATTATTGGCCTGATAGCAAGCCTATATACTGGTACTGAAAGTGCTGCAAAGTGTGGTGGGGGTATGTCGAACTTCTTCCCTGTTAATTCAGGGGTGAGGCAAGGCTGTGTCCTTGCACCCACACTTTTCAACACTTGTATGGACTGGATAATGGGCAGAGCTACTAGCCAAAGTCAGTGCGGAGCAACACTAGGCAATATTAAGGTCTCGGACCTTGACTTTGCCGACGATATTGCCATCCTATCTGAGTCCTTGGAGTCACTTGTGGCGGCTCTTGATGCATTTAGCAATGAGGCGAAGCCCCTAGGCCTAGAGGTCTCCTGGACCAAGACCAAGATTCAGGACTTTGGGGGCCTGTTAGGGGAACCCGTTCAGTCGATCCATGCTTGCGGCGAGGACATTGAAGTCACAGAAAGTTTTACATACCTTGGTAGCGTAGTCCATATCTCTGGGTTGTCAGACCAGGAAGTCGTAGACGGATTGGTCTGGCAACAGGAGCCATGAACTCGATCAACAAGAGCGTTTGGAGATGTCGGTACCTATGCAGAAGGACCAAGCTGCGTGTCTTCAAGGCCTTGATACTTCCAGTTTTGCTCTATGGAAGCGAAACCTGGACGCTATCCAGTGCCTTGGAGTCTCGCCTTGATGCCTTTTGTAACAAGTCCCTTCGTCGGATCATGGGGTACAGTTGCAGGACCACGTGTCCAACCGGTGGTTACACCGTGAGACTGGCATGGGACCTGTTACTTGCATAATCCGGGATCGCCAACTCAGGCTATATGGCCACCTAGCTCGCCTCCCTATGGACGACCCTGCCCATCAGGTTGTCTCTCTGCGAGACAACCCTGGGTGGAGGAGACCTGTGGGACGTCCTAGGAGATCATGGCTTGGGCAGCTCGACGAGACCTGTCGCGAGGAATTAGAGATGGGCCGTGTGCCTGCCTGGAAACTCGCCTCGAGGGATCCCCGTGGCTGGAAGCGAAGGGTGGATGCGGCCATGCGCCCCCGTCGGCGTTAGCCCCTTGATGATGATGATGAATGGTATCAATATATGTATTTTTTTGCATAAAAGTACCATCTAACCTTGTTATTAAAGAAGAAATATACCCAATCCTCCGATACATTTTCCAGCGAGACAAGTACATACGTCTGAGAATGCTGTACATTTTCCCACTAAATGTGCGACCGCCAATGGCACTCCTCACAATGTGGTGCACTTTTAGCTGTCATCAGTAACCGATTCTCAGCCTTGTTAACAAAACTTTTACTTGGCGGTTACATTATAATCATTCAGCATGTAAACTGCCTACGTAATCACCGTCTTCTTCGTCGTCAGATAATATTTCTCCCTGTAATGTTGACCGCAGCTTAGACGAGGGGCTCTATATTCCCGCACGCGCCGCACTCATCACTGACGCGGATGCGCGCGCGGGGAAGTAAAACCGCACGCGGCGGCGGCGAGGGCGGGGCGGCGGCGAGGGCGGCGGAGGGCGGTGGGGGCGACAGGGGAGGGGCTTCTTATAAAAGTTCTTTGATATCAAGAAAAATATTATTTTCGCTAAATTTTGCAGTGTTATCTTCAGTAGATAAACCGGCTTTGTCATCATCTAATTCCTTGTATTTCATATTTTGCCTCTGAGCAGTATTTTACAAGGTCCCTTTTATCTAATATACAAGATATTTTTATCCCTTTTTTATATCAAGCGGATATATATATATATATATATATATATATATATATATATATATATATATATATATATAGAGAGAGAGAGAGAGAGAGAGAGAGAGAGAGAACCTTTATAATTAAAAATATTGAAATTGTTGACAGGTACGGTTTATGAGTGTCATTTTTTAAATATTCAAACGACTTTACGCAGGGAAAAATTGAGAAATATAGTAACTTGAATGTGCCCCTTCCCCTCTCTATGTAAGTGTTGTCGTCAAAGGCGCCCTCCTTCGCCGCCGCCGCGAGCGGTTTTACTTCCCCGCGCGCGCATCCGCGTCAGTGATGAGTGCGGCGCGTGCGGGAATATAGAGCAAGGAACCTCCAAGCTTGATATGTGCTATAAGCATCACCAATTCTAAGTCAATCAATGTGAATACATATTTAGTGTTGTGTGAAGTTATGTTATATCTCCAATTATGATTATAATCACCATTTTTTTACATCCTCGCGGTAAATACAGCATCGCGCCTAGTCGAGGGGAGAGGGGAGGAGGAGCAGATTTAGGAGAAGGGTGAGGCCTCGCCAACAAGATATGGCATGTTTGATAGGGAGAACAGACCGTGAGCTAGCGGAACGAGTGGGTGTGAAGAACGATGTGCTAGGAAGATCAACAACCGAGGCGAGCATTTCTAAAACTTTCTAGCTATCTAGAAACATGGGGGTTTACCTTGGTCAAATGATTGAAGGGGTGCGATTTCCATGGTAGATATTCAGTTCTTCACGAAAGGAGACGAGAAAAGTACTTCCATGGTGTTGCTCTATTGTTCGCCTCTTCCTCACTTCGCACGTCCATTAATGGTTTTACAATGTCGGTGAAGTCATTATTCTCGTGACAAGCAGGGTATTCCCTGATACCGGTCTGTGGTCGTCCGTTATCTGGATATTGCCTGGAGCATTGTCAGAGTTTAGGAAGGCATCTTTAGATAAATAAGACTTTTTGTAAAGATGATAGCAATGCTATAACGTTTTAACACTTACCATATATTTCCCAGTCTGAAAAAACTGCTAGATGAAACTTCAATGCACTAGTCAGCACGAGGTTTTGCTTCCATAGAATAAATTGACAGTATCAAGGCCTTGACGATGCGCAGCTTGGTCCTTCTGCATAGGTACCGACATCTCCAATTGCTCTTGTTGATCAAGTTCATGGCTCCTGCTGCCAAACCAATCAATCTACTGACTTCTTGGTTTGAAAAGCCCAGAGACATGGACTACATTACCAAAGGGATGCAAATCTCTCTGCAAACATGTATTGACTGAATGGGGGGGCCCTAACAGGCCCCCAAAGTCCTGATCTTGGTCTTGGGCTAGGAGACCTCTAGGCCCAAGGGCTTTGCCTCCAGGAGGAGGCACTGCAGAGGTTTTTATGATTGAGAGGTTTTTATTATTGTTATCAAAACATCAAAAGAAATGTTTGTGGCAACTTACCCAACAATAGGACTCTCATAACCTAGACGAGAAACTCAGCTCCCTTAACGTATTTTCCCTTTAATTCACCATTCAGCCTGAAGGTATACTTGATGACCCGCCCCATCCACCAGGGGAAGGGGGCCCCCATGGGGATTCATGGAGGGGTTGAGCTATATCTTTGGGACTCCCTCTTGGTAAGTATTTAGGGCGTGGAACAGGTTTGTCACTGTCAGGGAAATGCACAACTTTTGTATGAATGTTTACCTGAAGTGTCAGAGCATTTTCATAATTACATTTACTATTTTCATTATTGCTATTGTCTAATGTTAAAAAGGCAGGGGATTGTAGGGTTTTGAGGAGATAATTAAAGGGAAAGGGAAAAAAAACAAAAACACAAAAGGCTGTATTCTAATTACCAGCTTCAACCAAATTTAAAATTCCAGAGTGATTTATTGCAAAATCTAATATTTAAAATTTTAAAGATTGTTTTTGAAATTCATAAATAAATTCTTACCAAGCTCTATCCATTAACAGGTATTTTGACACAAAGGCATGTGAACTGTGTCCAAAAGTGAAACCCGCCTAAATTTCCTTTATTGCAGTGAATATCCATGATGTACAAAAAAAGCCAAGTTGCTAATATATCTATAGTATTTCTTTTGAGCCTGGAAACATGAAGCATTTCCTTTACAGCTATATTTGCTTTACAATGACCAACTAAGGATGGCAAGAAGT
>NW_023648384.1:0-6838 GCF_015228065.2 Penaeus monodon | reverse complement strand
TTTTGTAGGGGGAATAAGACGATTAAAACTTTTTTTTTTGTTTTTGCCTTTCTCTGTCTATATGCCGTTCTCTTCCCTTTTCATACCTTTTCTCTTTTTTCACTTTCCTTCCCCCCCATTTTTCTTTTGTCGTTGTTGTCTGCGGCTTGTCCATCCCCAAGTCTTTTTTCTTTTGATCTTTGACTCTCTCCTGTCTCTTCTCTTCATTCTTCTCTCTTCTTTTTCTTCTCCTTTTTTACACACATACAGTATTTTTTATCAGTCTTTTTTTGGTTTAATACTGGTGTCTGTCGTTCGTCCCTTCATTTTTAATGTTTAAAATAGCCCAGTCATTCCCTGCGGATGATCAGCAAACGCCCCCTTTTTTAAATATCTTTTGTAAAAGAGATGATACGTTCCCTTTTGCAATTAGAGTGTCATTACGAATGTAAAACCCAGTTCCAAAAACATAAAAAGTGCAATAGTCTTGATGTCCTTTTTTTTTTTTGCTTTTTAAAAAGAACCAGTGACGTAAGAAATTTGATTTTTAATTTTGTTTTCGCTGGGAAAAAAGGTGTAGAAATCTGTTTTTTTTTCATTCGATTTTGGGAAATATCTTTTTAGAGTTTAAAGAGAACGATAAACTTGGTTTTTGTTTTTCTATTTTGTATTTTACATTCTAATGCAAAGTTGAGCGGGTAATGCCGTTTTTGCGGTTTTTAGGAAATAATTAATAAAAACTTTTCGAATATTGTAAATAATAATCATTGCACATGGGTCTACGCATGACAGTAAACAACAACTTTAATATAAAAAAGAGCTGTTAATAATATTATATATATATATATATATAATAATATATTATTAATAATATATAAAAATATTAATTATATATATATATATTATATAATATTATATATTATATTTTATATATTATATAATATATATATTATTTATAATAATATTTTATTAATATATTATATAAATATATATAATATTCTTAAAATAATATATATTTTAATATATTTAATATATATTATATTTTATTTTATATAATATATTATTATTTTATAATAATATATTAATATATATTTTATATTTTTTTAATAATATTTTTAATTTTAATATTTTTAATTTTAATATATTTTATTATATATTAAAAACTATATTTTATATTATATATATAAGTTTATTATATATGATGTTGTTGTATTTTTAATTTGCGTAGACCCATGTGCTATGATGTTTTAATTACATATTAGTATAAAGTATTTTTTAAATTAATTACCTAAACACGAAAACCGGTTTTTAAGCTCTAAATAGTTAGTTAAGTGTAAAATAAAATGAAAAAAAAAAAAAACCGGAAAGTTTTTGGGGCTCTTCCCTTTTTAACAAAATATTCAAACTCGGGAAAAGAAAAAAAAAACAGATTTACACCGTTTTTACGGGGCGAAAAACAAAAATTTAAAAATAGATTTTAATTTCGCACTGGTTCGTTTTAAAAAGCAATAGAGATTAAACAAACATTTCACGATTTTTGCAGGAAAAGGTATTTAATTTAAAGGCACCTTTAAATTTCAAAAGGAAGTTATTTCCCATACACAATATTAACAAAGGGGGTCGTTTGCGATCTGTGCAAGGGAAGGACGGGCTAAATTTAAACTGTGAAAAGAATGATGCGGGGAACGAGACAGACAGACAACCCTGTACTTAAAAAATAAAAAAGACTGATAAAAAATACTGGGGTGTAAAAGAGAGAGAAAAAAAGTAGATAGAGAAAAAGGAATAGAGAGAGGACGGGGAGAGTCAACGAGGGCAAAGAAAAGAGACTTTGGGGGTAGAGACCGAGCCCGACAGACAGACAAAGGGACAGAAGAGAGAAATGGGGGGAGGAGGGAAAAGTGAAAGAGAGAGAGGAGAGGGGATGAGAGGAGGGAGGAAAACGGGAATAGAAGAAAAGGGAAACAAAAACAAAAAAAAAATTTTTAACGTTTATCCCTGTACAAGAAAAAGGAAAAATCTGATAAAAAACCATTTGGTTTTTGAACAGTTAAAACATACTAATTTATGGTGTAAACAAAAAACCCAAAATATAAAAGTAAATAATTAAAATTTTTCTCACGAAAAAAAAATAAGTGACGTAAAACAGCGAAAATTTTATACTCAAAAAAAAATTAATCAACGACACCCTAAGCAAGGTTTAAAACACATTTGTGCCGCAAAGGGCACGGAGGGACATTTCAGCCCTTACGCAAGGCTGGGGCCCCCAAAGAAATTTTTCGTTTAAATTTCCCCAAAAACCTTTTTTTAAAAAAATTCATGAACATTTTCTCTTTTGTGTACCAATTTTTTTTTAAGGTATGAATTTATGTGTGTGTGGTGTGTGTGTGTGTTGTGTGTGTGTGTTGTGGTGTGTGGTGGGATATAATTTTGATATAATATATAATATATATATATATATTATAAAATTATAATATGTAATAAATACTTACAAAAACCAAACCACAACACACACACACCAAAACACACCCACACACAACACACACACACACAAAACAAAAACCACACACACACCCACACCCCAAAAACAAACACACACCACAAACACAACACCACACACACACACACCCCACACAATTATTATATTAAAATATATAATATATTTAATTTATTATAATATGTGTGGTGTGTGTGTTGGGGGTGTGTGTGTGGGGGTGTGTGTTATTTCTATATAATATATATAAAAAAAATATATAATATTATATATTATATTTTGGTGTGTGTGTTGTGTGTGGTGGTTGTGTGTGGTGTGTGGTGTGTGTGGGTGTGTGTGTGTTGGGGTGTGTGTGTTGTTGGGTGGGTTTTGTGTGGGGGGGTGGTTTTGGGGTTAAATAAATAAATTATATAAATTATATAAATTTTTAATAATTAATAAAATTTTATACTTAATATTATTTTTATATATTATAGATATATATAAATTAAAAAAATATAAAATTATATATATATATAAATATTAATATATAAATATAATATATATAAATAATAATTAAAATATATAAAAATTTATAATATATATTAATATTATATAAAACAACATATATATTTATATCTAATATTAAATAAAATTATATTATATATTTTAAATATATATATATATTATCATTATAATAAAATTTATATATATTAAAAATATTATTTTATATTTATATATTATTTTGTTATCACTTGTCGTGGTGTATGTGTTGTGGGGGTGTGGGGTGTGTGGGGTTGTGTGTTGGTGTGTGTGTGTTCGTGGGGGGGGGGGGGGTTTGGTGTGTGGTGGTGGTGTTTGTGTGGTGTGGTGGTGGGTGTGTGTGGTTGTGGTGGGGGTGTGTGTGGGTGGGGTTTGTGTGTTTTTTGGGGTTGGGGGGTTTTGGTGTTTTTTTGCTTTTTAAAAAAAATATTTAAATAAAATATATAATATATTTTAAAAATATAAATAAAAATTTTAAATTTTATATTTTTGTGTGCATCTGTGCAGCACCCCCAAAAACACACACACACACACACACACCACACACAACACAACCCACAACACAACCAAACACACACACACCACAACACAACACACAACACAAAACAGCAAAATTGGTGTGGTTTTGTGTGTGGTGTGTGTGGTGTTGTGTCTGTGTCCCCGGATGGGAACACAACAAAACCAAAAACAATACCATAACCCCCACCCCCCCACTCACACACACAATACAACACCATTTTCGGTTTGTGTTTTTTGGTGTAGGGTGTGTGGGTGTGTGTGGTGTGTGGGGGGTGTGTGTGTGTGTGTGTGTGTGGGTGTGTGTGTGTGTGGGGGTGTGTGGTGCACAGATGCACCACAACCACACAACACCCCACACACACACATAACATTTGTGTGTGGTGGGGGGTGTGTGTGAGGGGTGATATTTTATTTTGTGTGTGGGTGTATATAATATAATTATATATAATATAATATATATATATATATAAAAATAATATAAATAATATATATATAATATATATATAATAATATATATAATATATATTATATAATTAATAAAAAATATATAGTTAAAAAGGGATGGAAATCATGGCAGCGTCTTTTTCCAAAAATTGTCTTAGCAACAGAGGGCCCGCTTGCCCCCACGAGCCCGGGATGTCGGTCTTTGGGAAGAGTGTGGTGTGTTATATATAATTATAATAATATATTATATATTAAATATATATATATATTTATTTTATTAATATATATATATTTATTTTAATAAGCTTTAATTTTTTGTACCTTGTCAAATTCGTTCTTTGTTCTTTTACCCATCGCTAAGTTTGATCCTTTCCCGTTTTAGAGAGGAAAAGATTTAGTAAAAAAAAAAAAAAAAAAAAAAAAAAAAAAAAAAAAAAAAAAATTTGTTTCAAAAAACCCCGTCCACGAGTGGGCAAGGGGCAGCCCCTTCGCAGTATCCAGTGGGTTGATTTTGTTTTCCGCTTTGGTTTTTATTCATTTTTTCCGAAAAAAGAATGAAAGCTTTTTTTAATTTAACATGATTTTGGGAAAACCTTTACCACCCATCAGGCCCATTCTTTAGCGGACCAATAGATGACTTTTCATTTATTTTTCCGTTTAAAAAGATCTTAAAATCAATTTTTTTCTACCCACCCCTTGACAGCTTTCCAACTTTCGTTTCCCCACATTTCCTTTTTGATCTTGTAAAATTCCCGAGACCAATTTTTAGCGTTTAAATTTTTGGATTCCCGGAAATCCCGAGGACGGAATAAATGGGGGCATTTTTTGGTCCCCTCCGCGTGTCGACTATTTTGGTTTTTGTGAACTGCCTTTTGTAGTAGTATTGTGTTTCAGTGGGTATTAGGATTGAGATAATCTTTACGATGATGAACGAAGGGTTTTGGAGGCTTACAAATTAGAATTTTGTTTGAATGTATTTGGTACCCCCCTGTTATCTACTTTATTTTCATTCTATTTATATATTTATATTAAATTTTATTTTATTTTTTATTTATTATTTCAAAAAACTTTTATACCGTAATGAAGGTATGTGTTTTATGTATGATTTGCATGCAGTTTTTTGATAGAATTTTGTTTGTTTTGAATGCTGCAAGATGAGAATATATATATATATATATTTTTAATATATTTTTTATAAATATTGGGGGTGTGTGTGTGGGGTGGTGTGTTGTGTGGGGTTGTGTGTGGGTGGTGTATGTGGTGTGTGTGTGTGGTGCATGAAAGGTGGGGTGTTTTGGTGTGTGTGTGTGTGTGGGTGTGTGGGGTGTGGGTGGGGGTTTTGGGGAATTTGTGTGTGTCTGTCAAGCCGTGTACCTTTTAAAATTTAGTTCCCCGCAGTCATAAGCTAACCACAAAAACCCCTTTAAAAAGGCCCGCAAAAGGAAAAATTGTTCCCCCCCTGAAAAGAATTTTTTCTCCGTCCAAGTCCTTTGGGACTTTTCCCAAGCCTCTTTTAACTGCACCTTCTAAGGCACTTTTGTTTTTAATTTTTGTTTCGTTGGAAGTTAAAATCCACTTCGTCATTTTTTTTTGGGTTTGTCTTTGTTTTCTTTGTTTTTGGTGGTTTGGGTGAGCTTTTAAAAAGTAGGTAACTGCTTTTAAAAAAAGAGACTACGCCAAAAATTTTCCCGCTTTCTCCCCGTCAAATACAATTTTGTACTCAGCGAAAGGGAAAGAAAAGGGGTTTTTCCCGGTTTTGGAAAAAAAGTAGATCGGACAAATTTTTTTTTGATATGCAAAGTTTATAAACAACACTACCAAGCAGCCCGGCGATTTTCCTGGTATTCTTAACTTTTAGAAAGTACGTAAAACCAAAAATCACATACGAGGTTTAATATGTAAAATTTAAAGTTGTTTGATGGTTATGTTATATATATTATATTAAAAAATATATTATAAAAATTATATATTATATAATATATATATATGTTTATATTTTTATTTTATCTATTTTTATTAAAATTATTATTTTATAATTATATATTATTATATTATAATATTTATTATTTTTTATTATTATATTATTAAATATATTATTTATTAATATATATTAATAAATATATTTAAAATTTTATATATATTTCTATATATTATATAATATTATAAATATATATTAATATTATAACTTATTTAAAAAATAAAAAAAAAAAAAAAAACCCAAAAATTATATTTTTGGGGGGGGAAAAGATAGATTTAAAAAATAAATAATAAAAAAAAAATTAAAAAAAAAAAAATATATTTTTTTTATAATAGGTATATTAAAAGATAGATAAAAGTAAGAGGGGTTTTAAAATTAAAATATTTTTTTTATATTAATATATATATATAATATATATATATCTTATTATATATTTATGGGGTATGAAAATTGGGGTATATTTTATTAAGTTTTTTTTTTTTTTTATTTAATATATTTAATTATATAAATATATAATATATATTATATAATTATATATAAATAATGTATATTAAATATATACATTTGTTAATAATAATAATTTTCCAGGTTTAATAAAAAAAAAATTTTTTTATTATATATTATTCTCCTTGTTTTTTTAAATTATTTCCTTATATAGCAATAGGGGAATCCACCTTTACAAAACAATATTATGATAATTTTTTTTTCTGTTTGGAACAGGGGTTATTTTTGGGGGGGGGAAAAGAATATGGGTAAATCTATTTTTTTTTTTTGCAAAAAATCAAGAAATTTTTTTTAAAGTTTTTCGAAAGGGGCCATTGCCATTAGCCGGAAGTAGGCGGACTAAATCGTCTTTAAATAAAATAAATTTGGGGAATTTATCGTTTTTTTGGGGGGGGGTT
>NW_023648383.1:2500-33812 GCF_015228065.2 Penaeus monodon | reverse complement strand
ATCAAATATATATATTTTATAATATATATATAATATTTTATATATCTAGATATTATATATAATATATATATTTTTATTTTAATATATAATTTATATATTTTAAATATATTATATATATAATATATTAAAAATATATATATATAATATATTTATATATGTATATATACATAATTATGCTTATTATATCAAATATAATATATATATATATATATATATTGTATACTTTGTATATCTATGTTATATACATATTATGCATATATTTATATATATTATATTTAATTTATTTATATATGTATATATATTATTATTATATTATATCTTTATTGTATTTATTTTTATTATTATATATTATTATATCAAAATATTATATTAAATTTGTGTGTTGTGTGTGTGTATGTGTGTATGTTGTGTGTGTGTGTGTAGTGTGAGTACGTGTGTGTGTTTATACTCCATATTATATAGTGTATATATATATCTATATATATATATTTTATATTAATATATTTTATAAAACCATATTTTAGCATATTTATATTATATTTATATTATATATATATTTATATTATAAAATAATATTCTTTTATCTGTATAATACATAAATATATGCATATATATTATATATATATAATATAATATAATATTCTATATAATAATATTATATATAATTTTATCTAAAATTTTATATAAAACAATTTATATGCGTATTTATTTTATATACAATATATATACATGTATATTATATATATATAATATATAATATTTTATTAAATATTATATATATATATATATATATATTTTATATATTTTATACATATTATGCATATAACATATAGATATATATACATACATATAAAATATCATATATTATATATAATTTATATATATATATTTTAAAATATATATATATATGCATATATACATATAGTTATATATATACATACATATATATATGCATATATATGTATATATATATATTTATATATCAGATATATATATTTTCTTTTTTTTTTTTTATTTTATTTTTTTTTTATTGTTTTTTATTTGTTTTTATATATGCTACAACACTACTCATATCAAGATAATAAACTGTATATTACGCATAGTATTAGAATACGATATAGAAGCAATAGATATACAATATTAGATATACTAAACACACACACGCAAACACACACACCACTAAATACACACACACCCACACACCACACACACACACACACACCACACACACACACACACACACACACACATATTTATATATATATAATATATATTATATATTAATATATTATGATGATAGATATATAATAGTATACCGATACTCATCCACATACACATACACATTTACACATTACACATACATACATAAATACATTTTACATACAGACATACAGACATACAGACAACACACCACCACACAAACACAACACACACACAAACCAACCACAGAACACACACACACACAAAAAATAAACACACACACACACACACACACACACATATATACTAGGTTAATAGATAGATATAGATATTAATATATTAGTATATATGATACGTACTACATATTATATGTATGTAATATGACTATTGATATCAATACACACACGACCCACACACACAGCACACAAACACCCACTACACACCACACACCAACACACACACACACACACATATTATATATATATCAAGATTATATCAATATATAATAATAATAAATACTCATGCACGTATAGTATAATTAACATATAAATCATAATTATACATATATATATATCATCATGCACTAGTTATTATATATTATCTATATATAATATATATATATGTATGGTAATTGTATGCTATACACAAACACACCAACACCACACCTACACACACCCAACACACACACACACACACACACACACACACACACACACATGTGATTATATATATTAATACTAATTGATAATATATTGATATATCGCATTCTATACTTATAAATATTAACATATACAGATACATATAGACTAACTTTATATAATATCATCATATATTATATACTATATATATAATATGTATCGTATGTATGTGTGTATGCATATATTCAATATCATATATAGCTACTATATATATATCATAGTAATATATATCACCTAGATATAGTGTGTTTGTGGATGTCTGAGTGTAACACCTTAGCTGTGTAGTGCTGTGTGTGGCTAGTGTGTGCTGTGTGTGTAGTGTGTGTGTGCAGTGTGTGTGTGTGTGTGTGGTGGTGATGTGCTGATGTCGTGTGTGTGGTGCGTTCACACGGTGCGTACGTGTGTGGTGTGTGTGTGTGTACTGTGTAAGTGTGTTAGCTGAGATGTGTGATGTAGACTCGTGTGTGTGTGTGTGTGTGTCACAGCCTAAATGTTGTGAAATCAGACTAAGCGATTTCACGAAATCCACTAAAATTTTCTGCAAAATTCGATCGTTGAAATCACTGATTTCCACCTCAGGGAGGTTCATGAATTTCCTGAAATATCCAGAAATTCACGGAGTGTATCCCTAAATGACTCTTAATGATCCGTGCTTTTACATTATCTCTACTAAGACGATGCGCTTCAGTAAGATTTGAAGTTGGAAAATATAATTTGATTTTTTATATTTCAAATTCCTAGCCCAGAGTTGCACTATAATTGGTATTGACATCCCTACCTAGTTGGGTTTGATTATTCACATAAGTATTCAGATGAATGCGTAAAACACTCTACCTGTTGTTGCCATAACTAATTCGCTAGGAAAAACCCACAATGTAAAACTAGATCTAAAAATGCATAGTGCCGATATGGATATGCCCTATGTAGAAGAAACCCACAATGTTAAAACTAAAGATTTCAAACTGCCATAGTGGTTATCCGCACATAAACTACTTTCATACCACTCCTCTAATATGCTAAAGAGACTTGGTGTATCGCACTTACGCAATGATTCCTCTCATCTGTGACCCCCAATTACCTGGCATGTAGAAGATCGACTGCGTCTTCGTTCTCCCAAACTGAGGCTATCATCGTCATGATTCTCGAGGTCGCGTTATCAGGTAGCGGGCGCGAAATTGATCTTTCTCCTCGCTCGATGCTCCATAGACTGCAGACTGATGGAATCCTTTACTAAAGATGCTGCCTAATTTCCAACATGAACAAGTGGCTTCTCCTGCCGACAGTCTCCCCTCTTTTTTTTTTTTTTTACTCCACTTACTCACATCCTCTGCTTCATCTCGATATACCGCGCCACCCTGCACATAGACCTACCGACCCCGACCCACCGACCCTCGCCATCTGAAGCCTCCTTCGCGCTTCCGTTCGTCTAGTACCTCACTGCCACGGGTTACCGCGTATGTCCTCTCCCGCTCTCATCATTTCATAACACTTACACTCTCCCTTTACTCTTCAGACCTGTGAATTCGCTTTAAAAGCTCCCTTTGATTATCGCCGCCTAGTCAATGCATGGCCTTTTCCCTGAGTCGTAGTATATTGCCTGAGAGATCAAGATGTGCAGCCGCGCTTCAAAGTTATGAAGAAAGCCAAGCAAAGTATTCTATAAAACCCAAAGGCTGAGTACAACAGAAGGATACGACAGCCAATTAAATCTTTCATCAGAACAAATAGACATATGAAGAGTAGATCGAGTGACTCTTATTTACGGCTCCAAGTAAGTTTATATTTGTTTATTAGGTGCTAAATCCCGCACGATTATAATTAGTTTTCATTACTATTATGATACACTGTTAACTATTGGTGTTACTTTTAGTTAACAGAGGCAAGAAAATCCCATGTCTCAGACACCTATGCTAGCATTTCGTTATAAATTACGAGTTGCATGACATCATGACCAACAGTATTCTCTGGTTAGCTCTCAGTTACTCCCATAGCCGTCTTTGGATAGCAGAGAAAGGTGCCAGAACGTGGGGTAATAGCAGACGAGTAATACTGATCAATTTTATCACGAAAAGAAAGTCCAGCCACTGATGCTAGAGTAATACTCGATCAATTGTCACCGAAATAAGTTGCACTGTAAGGATATAAAAATCAGCACTTGGTATAACTAGCTCACATACTGTCTGACCATTTCTATGCAGACTGGACATGTTTTGTAAGCATAGGCATCTTATGACATGATCAATCTTTCGTTTCGTATTTCTTTGTCAGATACCTGCGGCCCAAACCCTAGCACTGACTTAACATTAGTGCGAGCAAAGAGGAATATTTAGCTCTCCAACATAGTGTATGATAATTATAAGTTTTAATGAATCGAAATAAGCATTCTGATTTCCTTTTCAGCATAGGAAGTCCTCCAAATGTTAGCGTGAGCTGGCAAAGAACTTATAAACAAACGACACATGCCAGCACGCAGCCACCCCTAGTATTATGCTTACACTATAAATGAGGCATGACTTTTGACGTCTTACAAACGTGCTCATTTTCATCAGGACATGTCTGGGCGTAGACCGACATGATTAAGGAGATATACGAAAATAATGCAAACATCCACAACAAAGGCCTTAGGAGCCTAACTTCAAATTCACTGTATGAGGAAGTCAGAAGAAAAGGAAACGACCAGTGACCAAGGGTTGCTTGTGTTCGGCTGCGTCCTAATCTTCAGCAAGGATTTGCAGCTAGGGCCAGCGACCTGATTGTTGACATGCAATCAGATGCCACACTCCAACTTTAAATGGCCTCAGGTTTTTGCTACCAAGACCCATACTCACCAAATTCTAGCCATTAACTCTCGTCTCTACTCAAACCAAACGGACTGCAGAGGATATGCCTCCAGCATGTAGATATTTCCTTCCTCATGCGGCTGCCCCCCTGCTGTTTCAAAGCTGGATCAGTGGCTCAGAGTTCACATCCCAGGGGTGATTACTGCAAGCTAAAAGAAAATCATCGAGCCAAGTCTCGACCATGGCCTCCATCCGGAAGCCCCACGATCATCCACAAAGTCAGGAGTTCTGCTGGAACGTAGCGAATCGGGAGACATTTAAGGATATGTTAGTTACCATGCTTGTATAGACAATCAATTAACACGACTGGTCAAGTTGCGCATCAAGTTTGTTCAAGTTATCAGCAAAAATGCGCTAAGCCCTCACCATTCAGGTGGATAAATTGCTCTCATTACTCTGCTATGTTGGCTTGTGAAAGCAGAGTTGGACCTGATTCTTCACGCTACCACAGAAGTTGTCTCAAGTTAGATGAAGAGCCTGAGTATGATACTCATAGCAGTATAGTCAGACGAGACGATACAACAACAATAACAACAGACGTTCTGCTGCCCAAACCCCATCCCCCCCCAAAAAATCCCCCTCACCCCCCCCTTCCCTTACCAAATGTTCTACCTGCGCCTTCAGTGACACTAGCGAAGCGACTACAGTGACAATAATATTTATTGCACTACTGAAGTGACTGCAGGAAGTGGAAGCATACAGATGCGCCAGGCTATCCCAAGTGCAGAGAATGGTCAAACCTAGTCGCTTAAACTTGGTCTAGGTGAGCCTGTGAACTAATGTTGCTGTATCAATTCCAGCTGTGGATCGTTTTAGCGCGTAAATCCGCGCGAATATCCTGCCGGTGTTATTGCTAAAGATTTGGACATATGCAAAGTATACGATCGCTGCCTGATAGTGGTCCCGTGTCTTCTAAAGGGTCTGTATTCTAGAACAGTCATTGACTCTAGCCCAAGCGTTGCTGACAGAAGCATGACGCTAAATGCAGGTCTTTACGAGAAGCTGTCTATTAGCACAATCTGCCAGTGCCTGGTGAATGTCAGGAGATTCACTCAGATGCAAAAAGTAGTGGTACTGAAGAAATGCTCAACTAACAGATGTAAGGTATTGTCAAAGCTAAAGCGCAAGAGTAACTCTCGAGCTGCCACGGCAAAGCCACACAAACAAATTCCATGTCACACTGTGTCTCAATAAATGCCTGATGGTCTCAATAACCGTCAGGTATAGATAGAATGATAATGAATAGTGTTGATCGTATAGGACCAATATTGCTATGCCTATAAATGAACAATGTCATGCTCTATGAATAATGAATGTCATAGATACCTGTTGTCATGTTTTTTTCTTAGGAACTAACTCATGATTTTCAGATACTAGTTAATCCGAAAGACGCTCCTGTGTGATCAGCAGCTTCTATACTGTATATTAAGCCGAACATTATTGCATAATTCTAACCCTTGCTCATCCACACATCATCCACACATGTGAAAAGGATCGAAACAGTAAATTCATGAAATACCCGAGTGAAACAATGATTTCATGAATTTACTGAAAATTTTAGGGATTTGGTGAAATCCCGATTTCAGAACTTTACATGACAACATATAATTAATAGTTATATTATAGTATATATATACTTATATATATCTATAATATATTATATAACTATATATTATATATTACTAGATATATATATATACTATATAAAATATATACATATAATAAAATATATATATTACTAAATATATATTATATACTATATATATATAACTATATATATATCTGATACGTGTGTGTGTGTCGTAGCTATGACAGATAAATAGAATCGACTATACAATAAGAATATTATAAGTGATATACTAATATGTATATATATAGAATTAATATTCATACCTATATATCAGGATATATATATATATATATATATATAATTATTATATATTAACATACATATAGTAAAAATAAAAAACACACATAGGTCATCATGTATTATACATATAAAATATGACTACATATTTGGGTAACAAACTGACTCGTGATGTACATTGTGTATTTTTTCATCAAGACTTTTGTGTATATTTTCATTGTGTGTACGTGTGCGTTTTTTTTTTGTGTTATGTGCACTAGGTGCTATGTATGTATGCTGGTACTATAAATATATTATATATATAGACACAAATACAGAGAATTATGTATGTATTTAAGGAGAACTATTTTCCTCTTTTATTTAATGACAATCAAACTTACAAATCAAAAAATTATACCGGAATCTTAGGAGGAAAAATTACTGTACCAAAAGCTAAATCACACAAATTTACTAATAGTATAAGAAATGACAAATCAGCGCACCGTAAGACCTATGATAAAATAAATAGTAGATAATTCGACAATAAATTTGTAATGACAGTAAACAGGCATATTACATAGCTACAATAAAAATATGATGATAAATTCAACAATGATTGCCCCAGTGTGGGGAAAAAATCCAGCACATTCAATTAATACAACTACTAACAAAATAGATAATAAATCAGTGTAACATTTCTAGGCCTACAATTTTTTTATATGATAGTGCCATACCTCCTCCCACAGTAATAGGTAGCAAAAAGAACTAATAAAATCATCACTACTTAAAAAAAAAAAAAATCACCACTCAGCCCCTGGTATAAACTACAAATTAAACGAGGCAATGAAGGTTATTAACCACAGCCCGGAAACAAGATTAAATAAATTTTCACTGTAACTCAGCAGACGCGAGTTGCCATTCCTTCGAAACATTTGTTTCATTGGGCATTCGTACTAGTTGTACAGCTATTATTCTCTCTATGCGACTATATTATTATCTTTTCTTGAGATATGCACAGCAACTATAACTTTACTTAATGATTTTAATAACGAATAATGAGAATACCATAGAAACATAGTGCGCCACTAACAAAATCACGCACAAAATATGAATAGTCAAAAAGTTAAGTAACACTAACCCTCTGTTAGGTACCCAAGTGCTAAGTGGCAAGCGATGTCTCCCCCCCCAGCAGGAATCTCGCCTTTCTCAGTGAGCTTATCCTTTTATCTCAATAGTTGAGGTTTCATCAAGATTGCAGCAAAATCATTAACCTCCATCGGTCGAAATGATGTAAACCCGACCGACCGTCTCAGAGCTGTTCCCCTCACTAGCCCTCATTATTTGCAAGCTAGGTACTTTCTTTTTTCCATCGCCTTTAACCTATGATCACTTTAGTTATTCACATCCTCATTCTTCACAAAGTTCAGCAAGCCCCACAATATACAAAGCTGCGGCGAAAAAAGGGAACCTAGTCATGTGAGTTCGAGCCTACCGCGCTAGTCAACTTTGCGCATGATCAGCCCGGCGCGGCAGCTCCTCATTCTCAATTCAGCAACATTAACGTCTGGTGGCCTCGGGGGCCGCCTTCGATAAAAAGAAGCCAGGGTGCAAACCGCGCCAGATAGGCGGCCCCAGCAACTACGCATGCTATTGCAGTCCGCGCACCTTGCGGGGTGTAGACCCAGTTGGAACTGTGGGGAACTTGCCACTAACTTACAATTTTTTTTATTCTAATGAGGTTAATACGAAAGGTTTCTTATAGCATTCTATTTAGTGTGTCTGTGTGTACCTTCCATTGTATTATGCCTTAAGAAGCCCACTCTGTTCATGAACCAGCTATAGACTATCTGTGTTTGACCAAAGCTGCCACTTCCAGGAAACCAACATCACCAACAACTACACATCAACAACAATGAGACGGTGAACACGAGCGCCGGAACGGAGCCGCGTGCGACAGCGCGACAGGCGATCCCGGGGCTGTGCGAGGCCGACGCAAGAGATGTTTTAATTCCCTGAAGGAGGGCGACTACCGCGCCGGCAGATAGACCCTGCATTTCCGGAGGAAGCGACGGTGTGGATCTGCGGCTATGTGCATGGGGACGCCAGGTATCGACCCCGGCACTCATAGGACGACTGAAGAGGCATTCGAACGTGAGCTTTGGGCATAGACGGACATAGACGGCGGGCTGCTTCGACATGGATGTGCGCGGATTTGACATGCGGTTCCAGCCTACTCGCCGTTCCCTGAAGACGCGCGCTGATAAACACAGTGACTGACTTTTTACTGGCATATATCTCTCATCTTTAATTATATTGAGCGCAATAAATAATCATAGCTCCTACTACACTCTCGTAATTTATCCTTAATACATATTTCTATCTATAATTCTATCTCTACTAGCTCACACTCACACATCGCGCATACATACAGAATATATGCGCACTATACTATTTAGTACTATAATAATCATTCAAGCTATCATAGAGTGAGAGTATATAGGTATATATATATATAACGTTGATAATATATTATATAATACCCTCTAATAATATATAACATATAATTAAACTATTTGTTTACAGTATAGATATTGGTATCATAATATATATTACATATGTGTATTGTATTATTAATATATAATACATATCGCTTATTATATGACATATTTTCATGTAATGTAGTCATATTATAATACTATAGTAAGTATATCACGTTATTAATATAACCTATAACTATATATATGTCCACTATTTTTCATTATAACATATATTCATGCATGATAAAATATATATGTATATATACATCTGTATATGTATTATATATCATATGTGTATACTATATAATATATTATTATAATGTAACAGTATTCTATGGGGTCTAACCGTAATAATATATATTATATCATATATTATTATATGTGTAGTGTGTGTGGTGCCTCTGTGTGTGTGTGATGTCACAGACTATGTGCTGTGTTGGTTAGAGTGTGTCGTGTGTGATGTGCTACGATTGTGTAGTCGTGGTGTGTGTTTGTGTGTGGGGTAGTGTGTTGTGTGTGTGTGTTGTTTTGTGTGTGTGTGTGTTTGTTCTGTGGTGGTGTGTTGTGTGTTTTGTGTGTGTGTGTGTGTGTATTATATATATGAGCTATCTAGCAGGTATAATAGAAATATGATGCGCCTATACAACTATATGCTATAATGGCCAAATATTTCAACATATATATACACATTATCAGAGCGTATATATGACACTCTAACTACATAAGACATGTATTAAACACACACACACAACATACACAGCATACACACAGTACACACACACACACACACACACACACACACACACACACACAACACACACACACACACCACACACACACCACACAGACGAGATAATATAATGATTATAATATCATATACTACTATAAGATACATGATATACTAATAACATATACATATCATCACTACTTATATAATATATACTACTATCAACTAATAATACGTCATATAGATATGTCGGAGATATGCTGTGTAGTAATATGCCGTTCTCACCGTGGCCGTATACATAGTGTGTATATATGCTATATATGTATTAGTTTATATATGGATGTATCTATTAATATGACATATTATACAAACATATTGCATGTTAATTATTTACAACATATATATTTTAGGTACAGAGTATATAGAATATATCATAGATAATAATATATCATAATATACAAATATATCTTATTAGATATATATATTATATACTATCATTATACATATATTCAAAGATTCACGAAGCTAGCTACGATCTATCATAGATTATATAATACTATATATATATATTATATATGCACCATATACTAGTGATCCTATATATATATACGTATATAATTATATAAGTACTAGAGCCTATAATATATTATAAATTATCACCGACCTATATAATAAATATATATACTATATATATTATTATACAATTAAGTATCATCGGGACCACGCCGGCTCACACATGATACCCATCCTTCTGAAAAAAAAAATATATAAATGCTATAAAAAACACATCAAATTGTATTCATTTTATATATGCCATAATTGATATATATCATTATATATATCAAGATAAATCACTATATGTATAAATATATATAAGGTCTACTATATTAATATATAAATTATTATAGTATATATAATCTATTAAGATATATCATATATATGTTATATTTTAAGAGAAATAGTAGATATACGTAATCATCATAGTATATAGTTCATATTATATGTATATATATTGTATAGTTATATATCGAGAGCATATATCACATTATTACATAATATACATAGACATATGCAATAATAGTAAAATATATATAGGATATCTATATATATACGTATATTATATATTATATATATATATTTATTAATAATATTGTTACTACTAATCATATATATTTTACAAAAGTAGTTATACTATATATATATATAGTAATTATATAATTATATAATTCTAATATCATATATAATTATATATACATATATATGTACTTCATTTCTCACTACATCGCATATGATATCTAACTCTTTTATCATATAGATATATAGTTTATATATCATAATAGTATATATATATCTTATACTATATTATATATCTACATTATATGCCATATATATATAGATATGCTATAACTAATATCTATATGCCATACTATATCGCATATCAATATATATTATTTATATTATATAATATGACGTTACTACTAATAGTATATATATATATATATATACACATATTATATGATATTCATTTATATAGCATATTGTATATATATATATGATATAATATAATAATAACTATAAAACTATATATGATTATTTTATATATATATATATAGCCATATTATATATGCATACTATAAAAAATCTTTCTATGATATATATCTCCCCCCGCATATGAATATGATTATGCATATATATGAGAATATTCTATTATATATATAAATATATATATATCTAATTATATATATATATAGATATATATAGTAGTATAATATAATATATTTATATAGATATATATAATGCAGTGTATAGTATAACTATCTAGTATATTATATATATACTATATATACTATATATGCATCTTATTTATGTATATATACGTAACTATAATAATACATATATAATCTAATATAGATTATAGATACTACGCGAAATATTAATTATTTATATATACTATAAAATAGAGTTTAAAACTGTTTGTTTTTTCTATATATATATGGTATATATCTATAAATAGCATATAAATAACGACTACATATATATTATATATATTACTATGTCATATATATATACTATTATATACTACGAGATATCGCTACCAAGAGCGTAATTAGCAACTACCTAAAGCATAGATACATCAATATACTATATAATGCAATATATTTATGTAATAGGCGCTATACATAGATATATTATTACTTACTATCATACCATATATATAATAATACTATTATAGTATATAATATTTAGTATATATATATATATATATACAGGCCATACGTATAATATGTATATATCATATTACTAATATTAGTATTAATATATATATATATATATACTATTATATCATATAATTATTATCACTATTAATATATAAGATTGCATCACTCAATAATGATATTTCATAATTTATATATATATCTTAAGATATACCTAGGGGTATATATATATTATATGATTACAATATTTATTATATAGGTATGTATTAAACACACACTGCTACGCACACACCACACACACACACACATACACACATACACCCACACATACACACACAATTATAGTATACTATATATCATGATATAGTATGTACAGTATAGTATATATAATAGTATCAAGATAACTTATACAATATATATAAATATATTATATTATATACTCTATATCATAAATTATAATTAGATATTATATTATACTAGATATGCATATATTTATGTATATATACATATATATATCATATGTACTACAATCTTAACTCATAGATACCCTATATATATATCTTTAGCTATAATATATGCCATCATATTTATGTACTTGTATACATATGTATAATTAGTATATTAGTATATATATATATTATTATTATAATATAAACTCATTATATATATATATGCATATATTTCTGTAATACTATACTATATATTATATATACTCAATTAAGTATCTATTTATATATTAATTTCATGCTTATATAAATATACATATACTAATTACTATATAGTAATGATTATTAATCATTTTATATATATCATGATATTGCCATATATTATGATAAATAACTACTATACATATATGAGATATATTTCATATCTAGTATAAGATTATATTATATATATTTTATGTATAATACATAAATATATGCACATATAGGTATTATTTATTAAAGATATATATAGAGATATAGATAAGTTATATATAATGATTTATATAGATAAACTATATACTATATAAATATATATAATACATAATATGCTATATCATACATAAATAATATGCCATATTACTATATTATAAATAATATTATATATATATATAGCCCCTATATATACCATATATCATACTATACATAGCGAGATCATACACTAAAAGTATATGCAGATA
The DNA here is from genome assembly GCF_015228065.2 of Penaeus monodon. NCBI lineage: Eukaryota > Metazoa > Arthropoda > Malacostraca > Decapoda > Penaeidae > Penaeus > Penaeus monodon. Next base: position 20,586 of record NW_023648383.1, on the reverse strand, counting down.
TATATATCATATACTAATATATACTAATATGTAATAATATGCGTTATATATATGTCTATATGGTATCACATAATATATCTGCACTTTACATATATTAGTATATATTACTGATAACCTATATACTTAGCTTATCTAGTAAGATATATACGTTAGAAGTATCCTATTATATACATACTATTCATAATATAGCCGGTACTCTATATATAAGCTATACATTATATATAGTATATATATAGTCTATATCGTTATTTATATGCCCATAATAGTATACATAGATAATTGCTCGTGTGATGTGCTGTAGCCTGCTATGTGTTGTATCGTGTGTGTGTGTGTGCATGTATGTGTGTAGATACGTGGCGTACACTGTTAAGTATAATACATAAATAATATATATAGCTGGTAGTGATACTATTAATTATATTATAGTATATATATATATTATATGTACATTATATATATATAATAATATACATATATTAGATCAGCCCCCATCTTTCATATAGATATATAAATATAGGATAGATAGATAATATTAATACTAGAATATATAAATACACAGATAGTATATATACAATAATATAGAGCATGCTTATATATATCATATAATAATATATATTGAACATAATATTATATATAGTAATATATATATATATATATATATATATTACTATAACGTATGCCATGATATAATACATAAATATATGCACATATATCTATAGTAAATACTCATCCTACTATATATATATAATATAGTTAATATTACCATAAATTATTATATATATAATATATATATCATATATATTATCATATACAATATTATATATGCGTATTATATAATCATATACAATCTATATATACATTAGGTACTACTATATAGATATAAATATCATAGTTATCTATATATCCATTACTATATTACTATACTATATACGTAGTATATGTATCAGATCATACGTATTCGTATACCATACAATTCTAAAATGAAATATAATAAAGAATATGTTTAAGTACAGAGCATATATCATACTTGTATAATTAGTTATATATAAATATATATATATCATATGATAATGCATATAATTATATGTATAGAAATATATATAACATAAGGAGATATTGGATTCATATATATATTAATCATTATATATAATATAGTAAATAATACTACCTTAGGGGGGTATTGTATATAAAGGCAGTATTTGTAGATAATTATAGAGAGAAAGAAGTAGAGAGGGAACGATACGAGAAATAGTAGATATATAGGATATATAACAAGAATATATATATATATACGGTGTATCGTATATATAGATATCTATAACAGATATATGCATACACACCATACCCAACAGCGCCCGGTAGGAATTTTCCCATCTTTCCATAAGTCATATAATATAGAAGTATATATACATACATATCTTATATGATGGCATTATATATTAACTGTATATATTTACTATAATTACTACTATAATTATATTGATATACTATATCCATATATATATCAATCATATGCACCATTATATAAATGAATACACTATAATTATAGTGTATATATATATATATATAATATTATATATATATACTAATGATAACTTAATAATATATATATCATATGCCATATATACATATAACGATCTTATATACAGTACATACTCTATATATGCATTATATACTATCTATATATGTATATATATGAATATTATATATATATATATCAGTACTATAATATGAGTCATATATGTATATATCAATATGCCATATATTAAATGGAATAATCATATATGCTCTAGATATATAGTAGCAATATATATAGATTATATACTGAGATGTAGAATAGAGTGTATAGACATATATTGTAAACCACTTATATTAGGGGATAAGTATTTATATATATACGATTATACTAATATAAATATATATATATACGTTAGAAAGCATATGATATTTATAATATATATATATTGCATATTATGTATGTTCTATATAGGGATATAGTATATATGCCCATAATATATATAACTAAATATATATAAATTATATATAATACCGATATTAAACTAAAGATAATATAGACTATATTATAATATATATAATTATATAATATATAATATACTAATACTATATATATATGCTATATATACTACTCCATATATATAGGTATATATTCTATATTAGATATATTGATATATATATTGATAATATCTCAATATGCATAGATAACATGAATCATTAGTACTGTATATATAATTATTTTTATTTCTAAATACGATGGGTTCATGTTATGATGTGCCTGCGTGGTCACCAGCATGTGATAATTAATGTGTATTACTATATATATTATAATAATCATATATAATATATACTAGATATATTAAGCTCTACCGCTACTATATTATATAGTACTAATGTACTAGTATATCATATTATATATAAATTTAGATATGCTAGCAAGTACCGTGACTATATAGTATACATAATAGTATATATATATATATACATAGTCATATATATGATATATATGTATTATTAAGTTATAGTATAGGTATATTATATATAAATAATATGCTGCTTAAGACGTATTAATATAGCTATATATAATATATATAGTATTATATTTCGTAATCTACTATAGATTGACATATATGTTATCGGAACTATCACTTATAGGCATCATGCCTTAAATTCATATACCCATATATCCATAACTACCATATATACATATATACCACGTATGTATAACACACGCATCATACACACCGACTCAGACCTATAATATATTAGATATTTACTCATAATAAAATAATCTAAATAGATAATAGGTATTAATAATAGAAAGATAGTGATATATTAATATGTCATATTTATATATTTATATTATTAATATATATATAGATATATGGTGTTGATGTGTGTGAGTAGCTGTGTGTGGGCGCATGATGTGTGCTGTGTGGTGTGTTGTGTGTGCTGGTGGGTGTGTGTGTGTGCGATATGTAGTGTCTGCTATGTGTGTTGGATGTGTGTGTGTCGTCGTGTTAATAAACATGTATTATGTATTATGTACATATATATCTACTATGTGTTACGTATATATGTACATATTGGCCCATAATCACATATTTGTAATACACATACTTTATATATACTGCCAGATACTCACTATATAGATACACACAACAACACACACAAAAACACACACACACACCACACACACACACACACATCACACACACACACAAAACACACACACTACACAGAAACACACACAACACAACACACCCACCACACACAACACACATAGGTATATACTATAGATATTATATATTATCATATAATAATATATATATATAGATATTAGTATAGCTTATAAACACTTATAGTATATATACAGATACGATGTCATAATGATTACATATATATAGCATGCATAAATTATAAAAATTATGTACAGAATATTAGCTATGCTAATATAATATATAGGTCAAATATATTTTATCGATATATATATACATTACATATCAAATATGTCATCATAATACATATGGACTATATAGTATATCATAAATATGTATAGTATTATTATTATAGCATATACTATATGCAAACAAGATAGTTCTCTAGTTACTTACAAACAATATACTTTATATATAGATATAACTATTCTATTAATAACCTATGTATATATAATATATATACAAATACTACTATTATATATAAGTATATAGCGCCATCATATATGTATGAAGTATCCATGTGTGAGTGTAGATAGAGAGGCTAGAATGATAGATAGAAAGATGCTATGAAGAAATAATACAGAGTGTCAGTTAGACTGCTAATATTATTTTTGCAAATATAGAGAGAAATTATATATCAGGGAATTACACGCAATGGTGTTTCAGCCGCACGTTTTCAGGGAACGAGAGGCCTAGAACCTAATGTTCAAAATCCCCCACATCCATGTGAACGGCCCCCCGCCTCCCCGCACCGTCTATGTCGTCTATGCCTGCCACTTCGAATCCTCCGTCGTCCATGAATCGGGGTCGATACCCCTGCGTTCCTCAGCATGCCCCAGGATCCACACCTCCTCCTCCAGGAATATCCGGGAGTCTACATCCCCGTAGTCCCCGTCTATCAGTGATATCATACTCTGCGATCGGGCGCTCACGCCCCCCGGGGGGGGGGGGAATCCGCCTGTCGGCGAGTCACCGGCTCCGTTCAGCGCCTCGTGGTCACGTCTCCTTGTTGTTGATGTTGTTTAGTTGTTGGTGATGTAGCGCTTTTGCGCAAGTGAAGCTTTTGGTCAACACATATGTCAAACTGAGTCCTATGAACGAGTGCTCTATAGGCATAAACAATGAAGGTACACACAGACACAAAAAAGTCGCATAGAAAACCTTCATAACCTCATTAAAAAAAATTGTAAGCTACAGTTCACCATAGTTCCAACTGCTACACCCCCATGGGTTTAGTTGCACCGGACTGCAATACATGCGTAGGGCAGCGGGCCCGCCTATATTGGCGCGACGTTCAACTGAGTTCTTTACGATGCGGACCCCGAAGCCACCATGACGTAAGCATTCAATTGCAGCGAAGGAGACGCCTCGCGCCGCCCCGCGCACTGACATGCGCAAGGATTGATACGCGGTAGCTCGGAACTCAGACAGGCTTACCTTTTTTCGCCGCTAAGACTTGACTAGATGGCGCTTGCTTTTATAACTTGGTGCAAGAATGAGGAGTAATACTAAGTGATCATAGGTCTAAAGCATGGTCCCAAGAAAAGCACTAGGCTGCAATCAAACTGCGTCTAGTGAGGGAAAGGCACTCGCGAGGCGCTGTAGGCGTTTACAAATCGACCATGCGAGTTATGAGTGTGATCTATGCACAACCTACATGAGAAACAAGGAATACTCAGCGATGAGAAGCAATTCTGACAGACCCTCGCTTGCCACTTACACTTAAGGGCTACCTAACAAGAGGTTAGTAGTCTAACTTTAACTTTTTAGACTTTTCATATTTTGTGACGTGATTGTTCAGTGCACTATGTTTATATGGATCTCATCTATTCGTAAATAAAATAGAAGAAAGTTATAGTTGCTTGCCATATCCAAGAATAATATCAATAATCATAGATAGAATAATACTGTACCCTACAACAGGTACAATGCCCAATGAAACACAGGCTTGTAAGAGAGGCAACCGAGTTACCTGCGTTACAGTAACAATTTATTAACTGCTTTCCCTGTTGTAAACTCTATGCCTAACTGCTATTTGTACGTATAGTTGCATAAATGCTAGTGAGTGAGTTTTTGTTTTACAGTAGTGATGAATTTGTAGTAAGTTCTTTCTGCTACCATTTAACTGTGGAGGAGCGATCGGCACTATCATTAGAAAAATTGTTCCTAGCGAATGTTAACACTGATTTTATCATCTATTGTTGAGTTGTATTATTGAAATGTTCTGATTTATTTCTCACCACGTTGCAATCATTGTTGAATTATATCATCATAATTTTATGCTAAATGGCCTATAGTAATATGCCTGTTTTACTCCGTCACATTGCAAATTATTGATCAAGTTTCTTACATATTTAATTGCTTTTAATTCTTATCACTCAGGTTCTAAGGTTCAGACCGCCTGAATTTGCATTTCTTAGATATTGACTAATTAGTGTGATAGCTTTTGGTCTTTAGCTAATTTTCCTCCTAAATTGCACATATAATTTTTTACATTCGTAAGTTTGATTGCTCATTAAATAAAAGAGCGCCAAAATAGTTCCCTCCTAAATACATACAAATTACGTCTGTATTTAAGCTGATCCGGGTAATAGTTATCCATAATATACTGTATACTACACATAAATACATACACAATGCATACACGCACACACACACACAAATATACACAAAGCTTCGAATAGAAAAAAATATGCAACATGTACAGTCACTGAGTCAGTTCTGTTACCCAAATATGAGTCATCATATATTTATCATGCTAGAAAATGCATCACCATTATACACTCTGCTTGTGAGTGTGTCGTGTAATGTTGGTATATGATGGTAATGTAATGTATATGATGATATATCACTATACGCTTAATATATTGATATATACCTATACATACTATAAATGATCTTACGTCAGTACTATAATCTATCATACAAGATTATACAGGAGAATATTCGCGATATGTCAATCTATCTCATTATCTGCTCAGTAGATACACACTAAACACATCACAGATCATAGCTTATATAATAGATATATAGATACTCTACTACTATATAATGTATAGTTAGTATAGATATAATATCTAAATCACTATTAAATGATGATTTATGTATATTTCATATATATATATATCATACTAGGCTATATATTATATTATTATATATATATATATATATAATATATATATATGAATATATCATAATGTTCCCCCTCCCTCCGTAAGTTACTGCGAAATCGCAGGATTCACCAGAATCCAAATTTTCAGATAAATTCATCGAAATCATTAGTTTCACGCGGTATTTCATTGCAATTTACTGTTTCGAGCCTTTTCACATGTGGCTGGATGATTGTGATGCATGAGCAAGGTGTTAGAATTATCAATAATTGCTCATTAATAAATATAGAACTGCTGTACAAGGAGCGGCACTTAGGATTAAAAGCCTATCTGAAAAATCCAATGATTTTAGCTTCAATAAAAAAATGACAACAGGCTATTATAAACATTCATTTTAATCATGTAAGAGCTCATACTATTATGTCATTTATAAGGCATACAATATTGCCTATATCATAACTATTCATTACATTTGCTATAATAAGCGATACCTGACGGTCTATTGAACAATCAGATTTATTAGCACAGTGACAGCTCCCGTGCCGCCGCAGAAGTTAACATTTAGCCTTTAGCTTTTTTTTGAAATTACATCTGTTCAGTGCAACATTTCTCCAGACCACTACTGTTGCATCTAGTGAATCACTGACACCACATGCAGATTGGCAAATAGACAGCTTCTCGATGGAGACCTGATTACGCTTCATCTTCTGCGTGCACACGCTGGCGGGCAGAGGTATCAAATGCGTTCTCTAGAATCCGACCCCTTTAAGAACACCCGAACTTCACAGCGATCGGTATACTGGGTAATTGTCAAATCTTTACGACATAACACCCAGATATCCGCGGATTTCGACTACACGCATCCACAGCGAATTGAGACAGCAACATGTTTTTCACAAGGTCACCAACCAAGCTGTTAAGCGACTGCTGTTTGACAATTCTCTCAAGCGTGGGATACGCAAAAGACCCTCTGTATGCTCCACTATCCTCAGTCAATCAGTAGTCAATAAATAATTATTGTCACTTGTAGTCGCCCGTCGCTAGATGGTCAATGAACCAGTAGAACTATGCACAGCAGAACTTGTTGTGTGTTGAAGTTGCTAGGTCTTCAGTTGTTGATATCGTATCCTTGACATAACTATGCTATGAGATCATATCACCCAACCTGTCACGTACAACTTCTACGTGGGTAGACGCTTGGAGAGAAGTCAGCGCCAACTCGGCTTTAAGCAACCAACATAGCAGAGAATGGAGAGCACTATTAGCCATGAATGGCTGAGCAGGCCATTTTGTTCCAGGGGTTACAAACTGAACAAACTTTGATACCAAGACCAGATCTGTGAATTATTTGTCTACAAGCAGGATAACCTAACATACCATTAATGTATTTTTTAAAAAGTCTCTTTCGCACCGTTCAAGAACCCTGAACTTTGTCGGATGACGGGGCTTCCCATGAGACATGGTGCAGAACTTGGCCATATTCTATTTAGACCTCAGTAATCACTCCTAGGATAGCTAGAACCTCTGAGCACTAACCCACTTTGAAAACACAGTGGGGCACCCTGACAGAAGAAAGATCTCTACATGCTGAAGCAACATCTGCTAGCAGTTGGTTTGAACGCAGGACGACAGATACGAGAATGCTAAATTTGGTGAGATGGTTAGGCTACACATGAGCCCATAAAGAAACACTTGAGTGCTGGCAATGATATGCATGATCACCAAACTCAGCCTGGCTAGCTGCAAATCCTTGTGAGGAGAGACGCCACCACAACACCTTGGTCACGGTCTTTCATTATCTCTGACATTCCTCATACAGTGATTTCGAAGAGCTCCAGGATTGTTTGTGATGTGGATAATTTTCGTTATAACTCCTTATATCGCCAGGTCACGCCCAGCATGTCCTGTTGAATATGAGCACGTTTCGAAGACGTCAAAAGTGTCCTCATATAAGATAACATAATACTGGAGGTGCGATCGTCTGCAATTGTCGTATTTTTATAGTTTCTCCACGTCGACACATGGAGGAGTTCATATATGAAAAGAAAGTAGAATGTTCCATTCGATTCAGAAAATATAAATTCTATCATACTATTTTAGAGCAAATATTCCCTCTTTGCTACATAAATGTATGTAAGTCAGTGGCTAGGCGCTCATATGACGGCCAGCAGTTATACTACAAAGAATACGACCCCAAGATAGCATATGTCATATAAGAAAATGCTTACAAAACATGTCAGTCTCGCATGAATATGTTCAGACAGATGTGAGCTTGAGTTATAACACAGCGATCGATATTATAACCTTACTAGTGCAGACTATTTTAGTGAAAATTTGTCGTCACATTACTTACAGTGCTGACTTATTTCGTGAAAAAATTGATCAGTATTACTCGTCTCTACTTAATATACTCCCACGTTCACTGGCACTCCTCGCAGCCAGACCATGGAGCTAAACTGAGACTACAATGAAATACTAGGTCATCACGTCATCAACGCCGAATTTTATACAAAGCCTACATTAGGTTGTCAAGCATGGATTTTCCTTCGCCTCCTGTTACTTAATAAAAGTAACACAATAGTTAACAGCTGTATCATAATAGTATAATGAAAACAATTAATATTCAGCGCGATTTACAACTAATAAACTATAATAACTTACGTCTGTGTGTGCCGAAATATTAGTGCATTAAACTAGCTCATATGAACTATTTGTTGATGCAAGATGAATGAGTAACTATCCCTTCTGTAGTACTCAGGCTCTTTAGGAGTTAAGCATATTTCTTGCCCTTTCTTCATAACATTTTGATCCGCTCACTCTTGAATCTCTCTTCCATACTCTCAGAAGCCATACATAGTACAGCGCGATAATCAAAGCGGAGCTTTTAAAAAGAATTCACAGTCCTGCCAAGAGATAGGGAGAGGAAGGGGTAGAAAGAGAGAGAGGAGAGACAACGCGGATAACCCGGCGGCAGACGTGAGGAAAGACGCAACGGAGTCGATAGCGCGAGCGTCAGATCAGCGTCGGGGGAGGTCGCCGGCGAACTATAAGATGCCAGGGTGGCCAGGTAATAGGGAGAAGGCAGAGGATGCTGAGAAGTGAGGCAGACAGTCGGCAGGAGTAAAAGCCACTGTTCAGGTGAACAATTAAGCAGCCAGCTTTAAGAATGTGATTCCACCAGTTGCAGCAAGGAATACAGGCGAAGGAAAGACAATCCTTCACGCGCCTACCTGGATAACGCGACGCGAGAACATGACGATGAAGCCAGTAAATTGAGAGAACGAAAGAAAGACGCAGTCGGATCCCTCTACATACCAGCGGTATTAAGAGGGAAGACCAGAGGTCACAGTTATGAGGAGGAACAGCGAAGTGCCAACACCCTCTCCCCCCTTACAATAGAGGGATGAGTATGGAAGAATGTGCTATGTGCCATACCACTATCGCAGTTAGAATAATAGTTATTTACATGTGCGGTATTCTCTACTCATAGCAGGTTATAATACCACATATGGCCAGTTTTAATCTAGTTTCTACATTGTGGTTCTTATCTACCATAGCTATAAAACAGCGCGTTAGAGTGTTTTACAATTCACTGAAATTAGTATGTAACATACCCAACTACGGTAGGGATGCCGGAATACAATATCAAAGCAACATGGAGCATGAATGAAAATAAAAATTCAAAAAAATATATTTTCCAATTCAAAATCTTACTCAAGCCATCAGTAAGCTATGTAAAAGCAAGGACATAAGCATTTTAGAGATACCGGTAGAATTTCCTCCGGATATTGCAGGAAAATTCATGAAACCCGAGGCGACAGTGATTTCACGAGATTTCAGAAAATTTTAGGATTTCGTGAAATCCCTAGATTTCACAACTTTACTGTATTTCTTAGAAACACACACACACAGCACACACACACACACCACACACACACCACACACGAACACGCACACACACACACACACACTACACACACAAACCCACACACACACTACGCACACACTACACACACACAGCACAACACACACACACACACACACACACACACACACACACACACATAACTATGCCATATACTAATAATTGATATAATATACATATAGACATAGTAATAGTAGTAATAATAAGATAATCATAATACACAACTACAATACATACAGTAGATACCCTTAGATATATATATATATATACGCGAATAGTACTATTACTATATATTTATATGTATTCATTTACGAGATATAATGTCTATATATAATATATATGTTACCGGTAACGTATATATATATATATGTGTGGAACACATTGTGTGTTGTGTGTGGTGTGTGGTGTGTGTAGGTGTGTTGTGTGTGTGTTGTGCTGTGGTGTGTGATTTGTGGTAACATCACAATGCATTACATATTCGTATAATATAAGTATATACTACTATATATAGTATATAATTATAATATATGTATATATCATATATATGTATCACTAATAATAATACGTTATAATCCTATATTTATTACTATATATATCATAGTATTATATATAAATATATATGTTGTGTTGTCGTGATGTGTGCTGCTGAGGGTGTGGTGTGGGGGTTTGATGTAGATGTGTGTGTGTGTGTGTGTGATATACATAACATACAGACATATATATATAGTGTATATATATTTATGTCGTATATCATATGTATAAGCTATATATATATCGGTATATATAATATTAAATATCATAGTAATATACTTTTAGTATATATATATGAAATGTGTGTCGTGTGTGTGTGCTGTGTGTTAGTGTGTGCTGTGCTGGATGTGTAGTGTTTGTCGTGTGTGGGCTGGTGTGTGGTGTGTGTGTGTACTGCTAAACATGCTCTGCTAATGCCTGTATGTCTGTATAGTATAGATATGTATGTGTATGTTGTATGTGTATGTGTATGTGTATGAGTAGTGTACCTTAGGATAGTAATTCATATATTATATAATAATTATATATATGATATATTACAATATATAATATTATAATATGGGTGCTGTCGTTGTGTCGTGTTGTGTGTTGTGTGCTGTGTAAGTGTGTAGTGATGCTGTGTCAGGCTTTCAGTGCTGTGTTGTGATCGTTATTCCTGGTCTCTTGTGGTTTGTGTGTGTGTGTTTAGATATCTATATGTATATCTAACTATACTATATATCTATCGATCAATATATACTCATTATAATTTATATCTTATATATTATATGATAATATCCCCCCCCCCCTCCCCACCTCCCACCACACCAAACAGCTCCATATATAGATATTATAAATATATCTATATATATATCGTATATATATACAACGTACTAGTATACTACATTATGCTATATGTATATTATATATACATCATAATAATAAGATATCATATCATATGCATATATTATAAATACATAAATAGTCATACAATACATATATAAAATGATTTATATTATTACACGTATATGTAATGTATATATCGTACTTATTATAATATCATTATAAATATGGTCTCATATTGATAATGTAGTATATATCTATGTGTGTGTGTGGTGTCGCCTGCATGTCTGTGTGTGTGTGTGTGTGATGTGTCGTGTGTGTGCTGTAGTGTGGTGTGTGTAGTGTGTGTGTGTGTGTTTGTGAGCTCCCAGGCTGCGTGTCTGTATGTATGTATCATAAATATACTACTACCTATTAATATTTCATATAAATAGTATCTATATATATGTGTGCTGTGTGTGTAGTGTGTCGTGTGTGTGTGTGGTGTTGTTGTGTGTGTACAGATTATATATGATAAAAAACATAAAATAGTAGATATATATCATATACCTACTATATAGGAGGTATATATAATATAATAAACACATAATATATAACTTAAGTACAGTATATAAGAAAATACCAACATATATGTGTTTGATATCGTGGTTCGCTGATCATATCATATAGTACTACTCATATACTCTATATATATCTACTATATATATATCATAATATATATATATTTATACCTGATATATATATATAGATAGATAGATAGCATAGCATCAGATAGAGATACGCATAGCATTATACAGAATATATATGGAATTATATAGTATCAGGCGAACACACACACACACACACACACACACACACACACACACACACACACACACACACATCATATATCATATATATATACACTATATAATTACTATATATACACACACACACAACCACACACACACACACAACACACTACACACACACAACACACACACACGACAGAGACATAAACTCTAATATATCAATATTACTATATATGCTGTGTGTGGCCTGTGTCGTGTGTGTGTTGTCGCTGTCAGGTCGCGCGTGTGTGTAGTGTGACTCACCGGCTGTCGTGCTGTACGGCCTTGTTGGCTAGCGGTCAGTGTCGTTGTGTGTATGGTGGTTTATGTGTCAGTGTGTGTGTGCTGTGGTGTGTGTGTGTGTGTGTGTGTGTGCTCAGGGGTGCGTCGTGTGTGTGTGCCTATCATTTAACACCAATACATAATACTAGTATACTTATACATAATATTATTATATAATAATATATAATATACTATAGTATATATATAGTATATTATGTATATACACACACACACACACAGACACACACAACACTACACACGACACACACACCAACACACACACACACACACACATACACACACACACATACAAGATATAACTATTTTACATATATTAGATATAAGTATACACATCTGATAATATATATTATATATAATGGCAATATATGTATGTATGATATTCAACTATAGAAATATACTATATATACAATATATGTATATATATCTATATGTCTATATAAACATCATATACATATATCTCACAATGTATAATATAGGAAGATAGCTATATACGAGTAGTACTATTATATTGATACCTTAGTATAATAATATATTATAATATATATATGTAAATCATTATTTATGTCGTATATAATAAGTATATATATCTATGTATATTATATAGATATATATAGTAGTAATAATATTAATATATATTTATTATATAATATATATATTATGTGCGGTCGTGTCTTGTTCGTACGTGTGTGTGTGTGTGTGTGTGTGTGTGTTAGTATATTGTGTTTTTCCGTCGTGTTGCTGTGTAGTGTGAGCATGTGTAGTGTGCGTAATGATATGTAGTATGTGTATTCACTTTGATGTATGTATAGTCTTCTGTAATTATAATATACTACTATATCATATATAGATAACATATATAAAACGCATATATATATATATATATATTTATATATATATACTTAATATAGTAAGTATATATATGTGTTGTGTGTGTGGTTTTGTGTGTGTGTGTTTGTGTATCATCTAATTGGATTATATAATATAATATAGCTTTTTTGTGTATATCTATATATAGTGGCGTCTCTTCTGTCTGATCTTTTGCGTCGTTTGTCTTTCTTTGCAACAGAATATCTATATACTTACTAGCGGTGATAGTATAATTATCTCTACTATGAGACACACATTATACACACGCACACACACACACACACAAAACACACACACACACACACACACACATATATATATATATTAATTAGATTAGGATAGGAATATAGAGACATAGGGATAGATTACTATGATATATACTGCATATAAGTATGTCATATATTAGAACATATACCTAATGTACTACGTATCTCCTCCTAGGATAATATATATGCATATATATAAATAACATAACCTATCCTTACACACATTTATATAGAATAAATAAATAGTATCACGTATATGTATGCTATAAACGATACAGTAGTTTAATATACAGGACGTAGTTATAATATAAGTATAGATTATATATATAAATATACTATATATAACCGATATAATCTCAATATAGTATAGTCTATAATCGTATACATAATACATATTACACACACATATATATGTATGTGTCGTGTCCCTAAATGTACACGCACTACACTCACACACAATCAAAAGTTGTTCCAGTTATATTATCTTTTTTGTATTTTTGAATGAATAAAATTACTCTAACAGTGAATACAGTGCATCGATTGTGATGTATGTGTGAAACGAACTGAAGTTGCTTTAACATGTTATATTAAGAAACATTAGTTTACAGCTCATGGCCCAGCATTTGAACCCCTTCTCGATGCAATATATAGCATGCAGTTGACAGAAAAAAAAATATATATATATATATGATATATTTATGAGTTTATGTATTGATTGAGTACTTATATAGGAAATAAGATATCATGTTATATATATTATATGTAAGATATAATCTATACCTCATAATACCTATATGATGCTAGTATATAACACTAATTATATTATATAGATTATATCGTGTGTGTGTAGTAGTCTGTGCTGTGTGTGTGTGCTGTGTGATTCTTTGTAGGGTGCTGGTGTGGGTGTGTGGTATATGTGTAGTGTGTAGCTGTGTAAATATATATATAAGTATAATATTTATTTTTTTTTGAGCTAGATATATATCTCATTATACTATATATAGCACATTATATCATGTATAATATATATATATATGTGCGGACATGCGCTGGCGTGTGTGTGTGTGTGTGTGGGTGTGTGTGGCGGTGGTGATGTGTGTGGTGTGGTGTGTGTGTAGTGATGTCGTTGTGTGTGTGCTGTGTGATGTGTGTGAGGTGTCGTGTGGTGTAGTGTACGATGTGTGTGGTGTGTGTGTTGTGTTGTGTATATGCCGCGGGCCTTCAGCGAACTCGATTAACTGAGTAGGGGCTGCTTATTAACCCCCCGTGAAGCATATTATTTACTATCGGTTCTTTGCCAAAAAGAAATTAATCTTAGAAAAAAAGAACATTACTGGGGCCCAAGCCTACGTTAATTAAAAACCTAGTTAATCCTCAGGACAGAGGGCGCACCTGCTATTATTGAGGGCCCGAGTATCCTTCTTGAATATTTTTCATTCAGCCTTTCTAGCATGATCCATTAGCTGTTTGGAGGTTCTATTTATAAGAGCCGTCTTCTCCCAACATTAGTACAACAAACATGTTTCATCGGTTATGAGCACATCCTTGCTTGGCCGAGCGAAGCGATCGTTCATGTGGTTTGCGTCACCGACCCACTTCAACTAGCCCCCGTAGACGTAGTGTAAAGTCTGCGAGCAGTTATCCTGCACGCATTATGCATTGTTTCGATGGGAAGGGCCAAGCGCATCAAAAGACGTACTGATGGCAGCGAATAATTCTTCAACAATGCAAAACTATTTGTCTCGAAATCGAATCTCTGGCGCATGATGAGCAGCGCACAACATCATGCATGAAACCACCGTCACATATTACAGGCTCACATGGCACCACCCGCCAGTTTCATAGATATTTGGCAATAACACATCTTGAAAGACGAAATAATGATAGACAGATCATAACATCATATATGAGGAGCGCACCTATATATAGCAACACAAAATGAACTGAATTAATCTATGAACACCTCCTTTCCCCCCTCCCCCCCACAAAAAAACACTGCTATATAATCCAGCAATTCTACTTCTCGGCGCTTCTCCTCATACTGCTGGGCGGAAAGACATGGAGGCGATGCTAAGGGACATAACAATTATTTCAACCCTTTCTGTAATACCGTTCTGTGGTAAGTCCAATAGTTAGATCCATTTCTCACCCTATAAGCTGCCTTGTTAGGGGAGCCTGTAGGTTGCCTTGGTGATGGCGCGGCATCGCGCAACGAGGCGGTCGTTCAAGGTCGGCCCTCCAACTCCCACCTTATCTCACTGCTATACCGTCGAAGCGAGAGATACCGGGCTCTCTCGGTTATTTCACTAAAGGAGAAGAAACGATTGTCTCCTCATCCCAGATGAGCCTGCCTTCTTGGATATCCCTCATATTTGCCTGTTTCAGAAGTGCCTTGGTCCATCTTGAAAAATGGGTCAACTTGGACAGCTCGTTTTCATCATGGACTATATCCCCATATGTCATTATGACGACATATACCATCGGGTTATATTTTCTATCTTGCTTTACGCATATCTTAGCATGAGTCGGCCGATATAAGAAATATTCAAGGATTATGAAGATTCATTATCATAAAGAGTATCACAGTATAGATATTTTTTCTAGTCCCTTGTCCTTCAAACACTCAAGCTTCGGGTTTCGTACAAACAAGCGTTAGATTTCTTTCTCACACGCGGGAAATTAAGTAATGCCTATAGCTCAAACCATACATGATAATGTATACACAGCCCATTTGGCATGCACTGACAATCAAGGAAATATAAAATACATAGTTGAATAGTAAAAATAGCGAGCAAGATTAAATTCCCATTCTGTATGCGATATTGCACCAATATTTATCCGATATCATACAGCGTATGCCATTTTGGTGTGTAAGTAAATATAATGATCAGATAATCGAGAAAAATTATACTATACTATAGATACTGTCGCAGTGCGCCGCTCACACACAACACACACACACCACACACCACACACACACACACACACACACACATCACACACACACACACACACACACAACACACACAACAGCTGAGTATTTATATTATTCTTGTAGCCCTACTGACGTTTGCCGTTCAGATCATGCTTCCTACATGGATTTTCTTTTTTTTTTATTTTTTTTTGACATTAAAACTTTGTGTTTGACGCGAAAAGGCAATCTCACTTCGTTAGTCGTGTTCCACAATAAACCGCTGCACTTGATGGTGGCAGATACGAAAACTATTTACCAAGGAATCGACGGTTTCTGCGGAAGGATTTGATTTGATACAGCTGACATACACAGAACATTTAAAGACACGCCAAATGTGTTTTTCAAGTTTCATAGAAAATATGCAGCCTATAATTAGATACTTGCATGTGCTAGAAGAAGGGGGAAATTAGCGCCCCTCACCCCCATAGCGTAGATTGTCATCTCTCGGGGATACAACAAACAATTGCAGGAAATCGCATCTACACCACAAAGTAACGATAACACTCACACGTTTTATTAGCACTCGTGAACGAAGAAAACGAAAGAATCATATGGCTTACGTAGTTTCCCAAAAGTAGATGAGTTGCAGTCATGTGTATCCTACCAATCACACTCTTCAACACACTCGTTTCGCGTCATTCGTACAAACACTATTTAACGCTATTGAACGCGGCTGCTAGATCGTAACAAAAGTAAGACCAGCAATGAGCTCACTGAAAATATAATTCCGCCCAAGTGTACATGTCAGCAGCAGAAAACGCGTTCTCTGCTCTAAATACGGATCCCTCCCATTGTCCTTTGAACGGCTATAAGATTTCGCCCATAGCCCTCGCTTTCAGAAGCGCGACCAAGGACAACGTGAGGTGCGTGATGTTACGCAGTGTTTACGAGTAGACGCGCCCCAGAGGTAGCTACTGTCAGAAGGTTCGCAAGAGAATGAAGAGGGTGAGCTTCTTCTCGACTCAGCTTAAGCTTATACTATCTTTTTCACTGCCACTTTAATGAGGCAACAATCAGCATAGAGAATATGAGGGAATAAATTGTTCAAGATAATTAGGCGCACTACCAGACGCATCGGCGTGCCTCGACGCTGATCCACAACTCATGCTCTCACCAGGTTGTGACGAAGCCTGCGCCGTGGGAAGCCGAAGCCATGTGCATGCGGAACCCGAAGCCGTTAGCCGAGCCCCCCAGCCAGTACTCAGTGCCCCAGCCGCCCCACCGC
>NW_023648382.1:0-6841 GCF_015228065.2 Penaeus monodon | reverse complement strand
ATATATAAAATATATACATATATATATATAAAATATATATATATATATTTATAAATTAAATATAATATAATATATATATATATATATAGATATATATATATATATATATATATATATATATATATATATATTAATTTTATAATATAATATATATAAATAAAATAAATATAATATATAAAATATTATATAATAATATATATATATAATATATATAGTATATATATATACATTCATATATATAATATAACAAAGTCACCACCCCAACACACACAACACACAACACACACACACACACAAATATATTATATAATATTATATATATATATTATATATATAATATATATATATATATATATATAATATATATATATATATATATATATATATATATATCATATATTATATATATGCAAATAAATATATATTTTATATATATATATATATAAAAATTAAAAATATATATATATTTTATATATATATATATATATTGTGATGGGTATGAGATTACTCTAATATCCACACACAGAAAAATAAAAGGTTGGTGTCAAACACAGCAGCTGATAGAGGGTGGAAGGCATAGTTCGAGATATGAAAATGAAAATAGTTCGTGGAACAAGAAAAAAAATAAGTTAGTAATATGTCGAATATTGTATTAAAATCTTTTTACTTATTAATTTTTTGTTTTGTTTTTGTTTTATATATATATATATATATTATATTATTTTTTTTTTTTTTTTATAATATTATATGACATGAGGGTTACTGGTATATGCAAGAGAATCATGGGTATGTATTACTTGCTTGTTTTCCTTACAACTCGCCTGTAGGTGATGCAATAGCACGCTCCCAGGGTTATTGGCAACATACACATTCCGGCGACGGTAACGTATACGGGATAAATGTAGGTTGCGTGGAACGGGCTGAGGGGGGTAAATGCATCAAACTGTTGCAAAGTAGCCATCTGTAGAGAGATTATACTAGGAAGGAGAAATGTTATAGGATGGCAAGACACCGACATGCATTGCAGGTAGGAGGTATTCATTGCAATCTTCCTTGTGTATGTATGGGTGGCGGGTAATAAATAAGGATAAGGAAATCAGTTCACATGAGGCTGGAAGAACAAAAGCACCTTGTAGAACAACATCAGGGTTATGCTTGTTACACATAACTGTAGTTGTAGTAGCCTTGAAGTAAAATATAAGGTAATGTCGGAAATGAGAACCACGAATTTCAGAGAATGTGCACTGACCTATAATGTTATGGTTTGTAATGAGTGCCCTGGAGCAAGATCGCATATTTGTGTCAAGTGCCAGAAGCGATAAAGTGCAAACAAATGTGCGAGGAGTGGTCTTTGCACAGTTATCTAAGAAATCTGCTGGTGGGATAGAAATAGCCTGGCCGTGAAGGGATTTAGGATGAGTGAATGTTGTGTTTAAAGTGAAGGGGGTTTTTTGTTTTGTATGGGAATGGGTGAATGAAATAAGCCTCGAAGGTAGTTTCAGGGGAGAGTGGAATGAATACAGAGACCGGAAATTGTGAGGTAAGACTTTAGAGTAGAGTAGAACTGAATTCGTTGCTTTAGAGGAAAAAGAGGCTAACATTAGCAGAGGAGATATTGTGGAGAATAGGGCGTATGCCTAGGGGGTAGGGCATGGCGGTCGGCAGACGACAAAGTGAAGAATGATAAGCCGAAGAGTAGTAAGATCTGGAAGATAAAAATCAATTAGTCTTCGTCGGCGGGGGAGAATAGTACCTGTGAGCAATCTTTAGAACGTCGAAATGAGACCAATATTGTTCACCTGACTGTATGCATTTAATGTAGGCCTTGTTGTTCTTTACATTAATTACTCTAAATGGACCTTCAAATCTAGGAGCAAGCTTTGACTTAATATTGAGTTGCTGGTTGACTTTTCTAAATACTAGTGCTCCAACTTCAATGTCCTTGTGGATGGCAACTTTGTATTGAAATGACAGTATTTTATCTCTGGAGTTAGTCAAATGCTTCTTTGTGATCGGGAAGATTGACTTGTTTCTATTTAAAAGATATCACATAATTATCATTATATGAAGGAACTTGATTTTCATCAAAGAGGTCATAGGGTAGTCTTTTATCCATTCCATATAAAAGAAATGTGGGGTGTCACCTAAGGGAGAATGGAATGTACATTAATACAAGACGGGGTTGTCAATAGTGATTCATCCCATATGTCCGATGTCGCATCAACAAGCGATCTCATTAATGAGAGGAGGGAGGATTTGAGCCTTTCTGTAATACCTTTAAACTTTGTGGGCGGTAAGGGAGAATGTTAACACGAATTACATTCATGATATCACTTAACTTATCCATGACCTTGTTATGAAAATTCAGTCCCGTTATCAGTAGAAAAATGCATGGGGGCTGAATATCTTAGACAGAAGTCATGGAAAGCATGTGCAACAACATTTGCTGTTTTGTTGTGCACGGGACTAGTCACAAAAACGAGTGAAGTTATCAATGAAGACTAAAATATAACGATTCCATTGCGAGAAGTAGAAAACCTGACAATGTGTCACAAGAGACCTTCTGGAAGGGAAAGTCTGGAATGTCATATTACAATGCAGTGGCTGGGTCACTGGTATTTCCTTTGTAATATGGGCATTGCTTGCAAGACTGAACATGTCAGCAACTTTGCTAATGAGGTGTGGGAAAAAGAAGCGTTGCTGATCTAAGTGAATTGCCTTATACTTACCACAGTGTGCAGCTTCTTTCGATTCATGGAAAAGAGGAAGGATTCGACCTTCAAGAGATTCAGGAATAACTACAAGTTTACGAGATGCCTTGAGCTTTCTTGTCCTAAATCGAGACTTGTAGCAAAGTAGACCGTTAGCATCGAGGTACAATTGACTTACTCGAACATGTCTGCTAGGGGGGTTTTTCATTCCTTTCTAAGGCTTGAATTAAGGGGCCGTACAGATTATCATTACGTTGCACCAGCCGGATCTCGTCCTCCGTGGGGGGTTCCATGGGAGGTACGGCTGGAGCAGCCAAGACCGGGGAGGTAACAGAATGAATGGGGTCGGAACGGCGACCGTTAACATGTGCAGGCCGGATCTCGTCCTCCGAAGGATCCTCAACGTCAGAGAATTTCATCTTGCGGGAGGCAAAGGTGGGCGAGGAGCTAGATTCAAGCAGGTTGTGAGCGTCAGAGAGGGGAGCGCATGATAGCGTGTCGAAAACTTTTTGCTTCCTGGGTAAATAAACAATGGTGACGTCAACTCTGCTAGAACTTCAATTGCGCGGGCGCGTCGTCCATGAGGGTCCCTACCTTTAAATATGGACGTGAGGGGGAATGATCAGTGTGCACTTCTATCTGATATCCAAGATTAGCTCTCGAAAGTGACGAGGGCCATGTGATCCTTAGTAGTTCACGGTCCGTCGTATGATAGCGTTTCTCCGCTGAATTGAGGGCGCGACTTGCAAAAGCAATGGGCTGCGTTTTTCCAGAATGGCCATGTTTCTGGTGGAGTACTGCTCCGAGCCCGAGGTTTGAGGCATCAGTGGTGAGGACAAAAGGCAAGCTGAAATCGGGGAAGGCTAAGAGTGGAGCCTTAATTAATTGCGACTTAAGAGTTGTAAATGGGGCTTTTTCCTCGTCTGTCCACTGCAAATAGAACCCTTTTTTAAGGAGATGATTAAGCGGTGTCGCGATGGACCTGTAATCTTGAATGAACGGCCTGTAAAAACCTGAAAGGCCTAAAAATGATCTCAATTCCTTCTGGTTCTTAGGTGTTGGAAAGTCGGCAATGGCTTTAACTTTTGAATCATTAGGTGCAATACCTTTAGATGACAAGGTATGGCCTAAGAATTCTAACTTAGATTTGAAGAACTGACACTGCTAGGTTGAATAGTTAATCCTGCAGTTGATAGCCTATTGAAAACCTGATGCAATTTATTCTCGTGTTCAGAGAGGGAGGGCGAGCAAATTAAAATATCATTTAAATACACGATCGTTAATTAATCCTGATAGTACAAGTGACATTAATCTGCTAAATGTAAGAGGGGAATTGCGAAGGCCAAAAGGGCATACTAAAAATTCAAAGTGTCCCATATGAGTCGAGAAAGCCGTATATGGCACGCTCTCAGGAGCCACAGGACTTGCAGGAAGCCTTTAGCAAGGTCAATAGTTGAAAAAATCTTATTATTAGAGCCAATGTCTTGTAACAGCAATCTAAGATTAGGAATTGGGATGGATTCTGGCACTGTTATTTTATTCAACTTGCGATAGTCGACCACTGGGCGGAAAGTATTATCCTTCTTTGGAACAAGGAGGAGGGGGAGGCCCAGGGTTGAATTTCTTGGTTGAATAAGATTCATGTCCAACATTGTTTTAACCTCCTTTTCCAAGCCCTGTCGCTTTGAATGAGGGATCTTATAACTTGATATGTATGAAGGCTTAGCATCAGGCTCGAGGGGAATGGAGTGTTGAAGCAATGTTGTTTTTCTGATAGGACGGTCCTTGGTTGGCAGTACGCTTGGGAGTTCTTTAAACAAGTTTAAACAAAAATATATATCCTTCATGAAAATCTAAACTTTGCTTCAGAACATGATCAGAGCTCTGCTCATCAGGGGAAGATGATGTTGCAGTGGCAGAAAAAACAGGGGAGGGAGCAGGTAAATCAAATTCGCAGATAGGCAAGTCTGTGAATTCATAGGATATTACAGGTACACCAGCGTTAATAGTCAATGGGACCGGGGTCAGATTAAATACATGCACCTGACATCTATTATCAGTAATATTATACAAGGAAGGTAATGTTGCACAACCTTTTACTCGTGTATTATCAGGTAATATCAAAGCAGTACCAGGAAGGAGAGTGAGGTGCAGAGAAGAGGTGACTATGGTCATGTGTGACTTCATAGATTGTCATTGCGGGTGTGAAGGGGTCGGTATGCGTCCATAGGCAAGAGGGAGTCCTTAACAGGTAATTCTGACCATTAAAAGTAATGCTATTACTGCGAGGGTAGAGGAAATTCCTGTACGGTATAAGAAATCATGACCCAACAAGATTCTTCTACGACAAACTTGTGAGCAAAAATTTCACTACCAAGAGAAATGTTAAGGACTTTGTTGCCTAAAGCTGATATCTTATCTCCTGTTATCCCACAAATGGTGGTTTGACTCGGTTGCAAATCTAATGATAATTCGAAATTCTGCAAAGATCCAACGAGACCACAGAACAAGAAGATCCCTGTCTAAGAAGAAATAGCAGGCTTGCCCATTTAATATAGATGGAAGCAATGGCGGCTGAGTGATATCATTAGGGATGAAACTAATTGAGACAATGTGATGTGTTACCGGTATTGTTGCCGTGTCTGGGTGTTTTGGCTTTTCCCTAAAAAAATGGCGGTTTGCTTGGCGTTGCCGGAGCAATCTGTACGTTTGACTCACCTGGTCTGGGAACGCGAGCAGTGAGCCCATGGATGTGAGGGCGTGCCATGATAAAGGGGAGTATGGAGTCGAATAACATTGAGTCGGCACCGTGACCTTTTGCACAACAGTTGAAACACTGATCCCTGTCCGGTGCCCAGTTTGTGACACAAGGTTGTTTATGTCTGGGAACATGAGGTGAGTTAGATGACGGGGGAAAATGAGTCTTATGTCCCGTATTATATTTGTGAGGGGTGTTGTGTTTGGACTGTTGTGGTCTCGTGTCATTGTTGTGGAACCGCGGGTTAGGGTTGCGTTTTGGTTTGTCGTTTGGTTGTTTGTTTTGTTTTGGTGTGTTCGCCTTAGTAGTGTGAATGCCTGCATTGACCGATACAGTGGGATCCTTCTCTCTGATTGACTTGGCAAATTCGCCGGGGGGAACTAAAGTAAATCGGTATCCTCACAAGGTTCCCAAACTTGCTCTTGTACAGAAGTAAGTAACAAAGCAACTAGGATAGATTTCACCATATACGTCAAGGAGGAGACGTGATGTTCGTTGAACAAGGATTTAATGTGGGAGTCACGGTTGTGACTCCATTTTGAAACTTGACCCCGAAGCTGATGATAAAATATCGAATGTCTTCTGACAAAGAAGCAGGCTTTAAATGATAAGTCTCGCAAACTGAATATGAGACTTACATCTAAGGATTTGAACGAAGAAAAAACTTTGAAATAACTCCAACTGCGCAAATCGGATGGCAATGTCTTTAAGGCATTAATCGCGTTTCGTACTTTTGCTGAGGTCAACTCTAAACGTGTTTCAGCCGCGTTTACGCATTTATGCAAAGAAGGGTCTCTCTAGACATTCCCCTTGAATAATCATAGATTCAACATTTTCCAAGAAATCTTCAACCGGAATGGACGAGCCATCAAATTTCTGTACGATATTGAATGTCTGATGGGTTGAAACATCCTGTTTTAGAAAGGGGGTTGGGAAGGGGTCAGGTCTGAGGGGGGTCAGTGGGAATTAGCAGTTGAAGGCTTAATGGGGAAGTCAGAGATAATCGGGAAACGGGGCGGGGGGGAGAATGCGAAGTTAAATTATCCAACCCGAAGAAAATTTCACTAGTTCTCTGAGAATTCCTGAATATTTACCACTTCGTAATTCACTCATGAATAGTGGCCTCCAGCCACGAGGATCCCTCGAGGCGAGTCTCCAGGTAGGCCTACGGGCCATCTCTAGTTCCTCGCGACAGGTCTCGTCGAGTTGCCAAAGCCATGATCTCCTGGGTCGTCCCCAAAAGGCTACCTCCATCCAGGAGACAAGAGACAACCTGATGTGCTGGGTCGTCCACAGTCAACGAGCTATGGTGCCCATATAGCTTGAGTTGGCGATCTTATATATATATATATATATATATTATATTAAAATT
>NW_023648380.1:5000-6841 GCF_015228065.2 Penaeus monodon | reverse complement strand
GAAAAAAGGAAAGATTTTGATTCCGCTCGTAAGCAGTAACTCGAATCAGTGAAATGTTGAGGAAACAATTTGAGCGCAACGAATGAAGAAGTGATCTTTGGGGAAAAAGAAAAAATGTAATTTGCCAATATAAGCAAACACATTCCTTATCATAGCGGCGAGCTTTTAGGTATTATATTTTAGAAGTCACGTCATCTCCGCTCTGTTCGGTTTGATTCAGCTCGAACCAGTATTCAAACCAGTGACGGCCAGATCAGGCCGCTAAAAGTCTCTACTCACCTTGCCTGGGGCATCGCTGGAGTGCCCGCCTACGGCGAAAAAAAACCCACGTCACGGCCCGGCGGGGAAACTTAATCGCTATGAAAAGTCTCCTTTCAGGGTGCATTGGTCCTTGTTAATTTTAAGAATATGTAGAACTGATACTATGATGGATTCCGTCAAAATCTATAGTTATGAAAATGCAGTTAATCTTTCAATTAATTCACAAATCTAGTATTTATGTTATACACACTTTCGTGCAATGTGCCTTAGTCGTCAATACCACGTCCTACGAGTGTTTGAAACAACTGCCATGTGTGGGAGTCTATACCCAGAATTTTCTGGTTTCAGTCGGATGGCATCTTCCCGACAAGGACTATTACGGCGTTTTTTTTTTATTTTTTTTTTTTAGCAAAATCTAAACAATGTTAACCAGTTACTTTACAACACAACACTAAACAAAGAAAAACGCCCGAAGCCAGGAGGGACGGGCGGAGGATAATCATAGCGGTTGGCAATGAACTTTTTTTTGTCTGTTTATTTGCATGCAGTACGGCGGCGCAACAAACCCATTTGCCTCCGGCCGAGCGCAATTCAGCGGCGCTTAGTTCACGTCACGAGAGCTCAGGACATGAATTGCGTATGAGCCTTTTTGAATTCTGCATTAGGCTTCGGGGTAGATTTAAGAAAGGACAAGCCTTTGTAGGCCTACGTGTCTGCTATACAGCACAACGAAACACAGGAATATAATGTCAGCAAACGAAGGTATATTGAGAAGAATGGAAAAGGTGATTCTCGCGATCACTTTCTTGTCTTAGGGACTTACTGTACGTTAAAACCTGCTTTTGGAATTTCCTCTTTTTTCATTCTGGAAATGCTTTTGAATAGCACGCACACAAACACACACGCACGCACGCGCGCGCATACACACACACACACACACACCACACACACACACACACACACACACACACACACACACACACACACACACACACCCACACACACACAACACACACACACACACACATATAATCTATCTGTACCTATATTTGTCTATTTTTCTCTCTGTCTCTATTTCTCTCTCTCTTTCTATTTATCTATCTCTATCTCTATCTTATCTATCAACATATGTACCTATTCATCTAAATTCGCAACAATGTATGATACAAAAATAATTTGATGATTTTTCCCAGCCAGGTTAGGATCGGGACGTGCTAGCGACCTTGGTGGGGTGGGTTGTCACTCCGCGCAACCTCAATGACATGCAAGTTTAAGGATACTTTTAGCATATATTGTTAAATAATACCTTTCTGTCTTGTGTCACAACCAAGCACTCGAAATTTGGCTGAGTGTGTTTCTATCTAAACAGTATATCTACCTACCTATCTATTCATCCACACACACACAATATATGTGTGTGTGTGTGTGTGTGTGTGTGTATACATGCATATATATATATATATATATATATATATATATATATATATATATATATATATATATATATATATATACATACATACAACACACACACACACACACACACACACACACACACACAACACACACACACACACACA
>NW_023648379.1:0-6841 GCF_015228065.2 Penaeus monodon | reverse complement strand
AAAACGGGTGGGAAAAAAAAACGGGGTTTTTTTACCAAGGACCCCAAAATTATTTTTTATTAGCTTCATAGTTTTATTATCCAAAGTTTTTTTTTAAGCCCGACTCATGGGCCGAAAAAACGAAAGGAAATCCAGCGGCCCCGCAGCAACTAGTTTTACCGCTTTTTAACAATGAAGTCCCGAAACGCCGCACTGTTTTTAAAATTAAGTTTTACCCCCACTTGCGTTATGTTGTTTTCGAAGCAAAAATTATACTTGCTATTTTAAGCCCAAAGAATATGGGAAATTTCTTTGTTCCAATTTTTTTTTTTTTTTTTTTCTTTTTTGTTTTTTAATAAGAATGGGAAAACCCCGACTGAAACTCGCCTACATTTCCTGACAAAATCTAAAAGTAATTTACACCTCCTTACTGGGCACGGTTTTTACCCTTCCTTGGTGAACAAAATTGGTTTCTTTAGTTATGCTCTATTTTTTTCTTTGCAAAATTTTAGTAAGGTGGAATTTTACATTTTTTTTTAAAAAAATTAATGCTCCTTTCCTTAAGCCCTTTTTTACTGGCCTGGTACACATTTATTATTTCAGCCTCTGAAGACGACTGGCCCTCCTCCCGCTAATGAATGTTGCCACCTCAGGGCGAAACCTCCCGCCACACCACCCTACCCTGGCACAAACAAGACGAAACCCCAACGACCCCATCAATTCAAGGAACCAGGAACATGGAACCGAAGCTTTGGCGGCGTAGCCGAGGCGATGTCCGAACAATACGTAACAAAGACCGGATGGTAAACACCTCCACACCTTCGTCCAAGCAGCTGGCCCTTCTCCTTGGGCAGGACGGCAAATGTTTTTGTAGTGAATGCACACCCTACAGTAAAGCGGGCGATTGGGACCTTTGAGGGGGAGTCCCAACTAGCCACATTGCAATCTTGTTATTTTTTAAAGGGGGGTTTTTTTTTTTTGGGGGAGGCGGCCGAAAACGGAAAACGGTTAAGAACCCTCCAAAGGCCAACGGTGGGGGCCCGGGGAATAAAATTTGGCAAAACTAAAAAGGAGAATAAAAGTTTAGGGAAAAAAAAAAAAAACTGACTTTGAAAAGAAAACTAAAAAAAAGTTTAAAAAAAACTGAAAAATTCTTGAAAAAAAAAAAAAAAAAAATTCTTAAATAAAAACCCATTAAAACAAAACCCCAGGATTTTTTGGGAAAAACAGTGGGGGGCTGCCCCGTTTTCGGGTTCCCACACCATTTCTTTTGATGCCATGTTAAAAAATTTCTTTTCCTTGTAACCCCCAAACGAGCGTGAAAAAAAAAAAAACCAAAAAAAAATAAAAAAAGGAGCCGGGGGCACAAACTCCTTAAAATAAAGTAAACCATTAAAGAATGGAAGAGAAATTTTAAAACATTTTTACCCAATATTATTTCGGCTTTTGGTTTATTATAAAAAAAACAGTTTTTTACATTTCTGTTAAATTATTAATATTTTTAAAACAACACAAAAAAAACAAAAAAAACCACTTATCTGGACCAAATAAGTCTCACTGGTTTTTTTTCCAGGGGCGAGCCGGAATACACAATTGGCCCCCAAAATTAAATAATCTTTTAAAAAGGGGGGGTCTTCGTTCTCCCTGATTCCATTATGTCAGGTCAATTGCCCCGTTTGCCATTTCTTTTCCGTCCTCGGATTCTCGGGGCTTGGGAAGAAGCATGTTGCCTACGGGGCATAATTAACAGTCTAGGGGAAGTAAGGGGAGATTTTCCCGGGCAATTTGTCCTTTGGGTTTTTTTTTGTTTTTTTGACCCCCTGCCAACATCGGGTTTTAAAGGCCCAGCGGAGATTGGTAAAAAAAAAAGAAAGGGAGAAAAAAACAAAAAAACTAAAAAAAAAATGGTCTGACAGGCTCTAAACCAATTGCTTCGTGTGGTTTGGTGGGGGCTCACCTTGATGACACAGGGATTTAAAACATTAAATATATAAATATTAGATATTAAAAAAAAAAGAAAAAAAAAAAAAAAAAAAAAAAAAAAAAAAAAATAAAAAAAATTTTTTTCCACAACAAAAAATTTGGCGATAAAAATAAAAAAAAAAACCCCAAAAAAGCTTTAAAAGTTTTTTTTACCCTCGGCCTTTAATTTTAAAATTTTACCCTAGGGGGGAAGGGAAAAAAAATAGGGGGTGGTTTTTTTCCCCCTGAGGGTGACCCAAAAAAAAAAACCTTTGGGGTTTGCTTTCCCCTTAAAAAGGGGCTTTAATAATAAATTTTTTTTTTTAAATTTTTTTTACATTTTTAAAAAAAATTATTTAGTTTCCCCTACAATTTTTTTTTTCGCAAGGGTTTTTTTCCCCCTTTTTTGGGAAACAGGAAAAAACAACATCGAAAAAAGACTTGCGGTGGGCCAAAACTGCTTTAAAAAACACACCAACCACACAACACCCCAAACCAACCCCCCCCCCACAACCCCCCCCAAAACACAAAACCCCACCCCCAAACCCACACAACACAACCCCAAAAACACCTTTTAAAAACCCAAAACCCCCAAAAATTTACACAAACAACAACCAAACCATAACACCACAACCCCCACACAAAACACAACACCCCCCCAACACCCACCCAAAAAACCCCCACCCCACCCACCAAACCCCAACACACAACCACACACCCCCCCCACCAACCCAAACCCCAACAATCCACATAATTTTTACACCCCAAGAGCCCGAAAAAAACCCATCACCCCACCCCCCGCCCACGCACAACCCCCCCCCACACCCACACACCACAAACACCACACAAACCCAAAAACAAACCCCAAACCACACCCCCAACACCACAACCCCCAAACACCCCACACCACCCCAAACCCCCACCCAAAAACCCCAAACATTAAAATATTACATATTTAATTTTAAACATATTTATGAAAATGTTATTAAATAGAATATAAAAAGGTAATTTTCCTAGTAATGGAAAATCAGATATTTTCTCCAAAGTGAATTTCCCCAAAGGGAATTTCCCCCAAAACCCCCAAATTTTTTTTTAAATGGTTTTCAGCAAACCTTGGGGTTTTCCAAGGGATTAGTACCGTAAACCCCCCCGTGCCCAAGGTTTTACGGTGGGAAAGCTGCTAGCCAGGGCAAAGTGGTTTTCTGCAGAAAGGGCTTTTTAATTTTTTTGGAATTTTAGTCCAAATGGGAAGTGAAAGAATATGTTTCTGGCAAAAGTTTTTTAGTTTCCATTATATTTTAGCAAAACGGCGGGGAAAAGAATTTTCCTATTTTTAGGGTGAACTGCGAGAAAGGGGAAAAAAAACTGGTTGGGGGGGGAACCCTTTTACTTTGAATTTTTTTTTAAATGGCTCCTGCCAAACCACACCAAAAAAAGGGGGAAATTAAAATTTTTTTTGCACGTTTAAAATTTGCCAAATGAATTTTCAACCCATTATTTGATTCCCATTTTACTCCCGGACTTCCCTCTGGGGGGGGTTTCCTGGTTGGCCCGGTTAAAAGCACCGCCTTTTGGGGCTTTAAAAAATTTCCTTTTTTGGTCCTCCGCCTCCCCACCTGGTTCCGTTTTCCCCTTCCGGACCGCCCGCGGGGGTAAACCCCTTTAAAAAAAAAATCTTCAACCCCTTGGGGGCCTTCTTCCTCTTTTCCATTTGGCCCGTTTTCCAACTTTAAAAACCGAGTAAAAAAAAAGGTCATTGGGGGTTTGTCAACCTAAGCCGATAAACTGTTTAAAAAAAATTTTTAAAACCAGGCAACAAAAACAACTGATTTTAAAGGGCAAAAACCGCACTTATTTTAATAAAAAAAACCAATTTTTTTTTCCCCCCCCAAAAATTTTTATTTAGAATTTTTTTTTTTTCGAATAAATGGGTTTTGGAAAAAAACCGGGAACTTGTTGTTTTTCATGAAACCAATTTAAAACCGCGGGGTCCCCTTTGTGGGAGGGAAAAGGCTTTCCCGGGAATTTCCAGGGGAGGGGCCTTCCTTCCACTTAAGGGGTGCTCGCCCTTCGGCCTTTTCCCAAAGAGACTTTCCCTTGGTTTGCCCCCCAGGGGGGTTCCTCCGACCGGCCCAAGGGGGCCCCAACAAAGAGGGGAATGGGGCCCCCCCACCGTTTCAAAAAATTTTTCACCCCCCCGGATGGTTGTGAAAAGGGGAGGAGAAAAAAATATAAAAAAAAGAAAGGTTTTTTTGTTTTCGTATGTTGGGTTTTTGGGGAAAATACTTTTAATTAAAAAAAAAAGGGGATATTTTCTAAAAATAAAAAAAAGTTTTTTTTTTTTTAAAAAATTGGGTTTTTTTTCAATTCCTGAAAAAAAAAATTTTTTTTCCAAAAAAAAAGTTTGAATTTTTTTTACGTGGAAAAAATAAAAATTTTTTTTACAATTTGGGTTAAAGCATCCCCAAAAAAACGATAATGCAAATATTTTTATGGGCGATTTTCTGGAACCCATTTGGTTTCTGCCAAAATGGTTTTCTTGAAATTATTCAGGCGGGGTTTTTCCCTAATAAAAAAAAAAGTGACAAAAAACTTTTTTTTTTGAAAAAAACGGTAGACCTTAGCCCCCAAAAGAAAAGGGAACAAAATTTAAAGAAAGGGGCTTTTTTTGCCAGGGAACGTAAAAAAAGAAAAAAATTTCAATAAAAAGATGTAAAAAACGGTTTAAAATTAAAAAAAATTTTGACAATAAATCCCCAAAAAAGGACTTCAAAGGTTTTTTTTTTTCCCTAAACCAGCTTGAAAATTATTTTTTCAAAATATGTTATAATAAAATTTGGCAAATTTAAGCTTCAATATCCAGTTTTTAACGGTTTAAAAGGGGGAAAACCTTAAACACCGGGGACTAAAAAAACTTCGGCCCGATTTTCAATAGGGGGACAAGGGAAAGGCTTGTTTAAAAAGACTTTTTTCCGGGGGGTTCATAACAAAAAAAAAATGCTGAGTCAAAGACAAAATGAAGTTAATCCACACGTCATTAATGCAAAAGTAGATTTAGGAAGGCCCACAACCCCTTAAAAATTTCGTAAACAAACAACAGTTTTTTATATTCGAAAATTGGCAAAATGGCGGCCGCCGCGGCCCTTAAAACAGATTAATGCAGTAAGTGGGGACAACGTTACAGTGTCCAAACTTTACAGTAAATAATTTTTATAATATTGTAAGTTGGAGGGACCACTGTAACGTGTCCCAGCTTTAACTGCAATTATCTTTGTGAAGGTGGCAAAATATTTCATTTCGGTCATGATATTTAAAGTAAGATTTTTATTACAGTAATGTTATGTTTTAATATATTACTGCAAATAAAATTACCTTTTATATATTTGTTAATAATGTTTAAAAATTATTGTATAATTTTTTTTTTTTTTTATTAGCCACCATTTAACTGTTTGATATTGTGGTACAGTGGGAAACCAATAGACAAATCCGCAAAAAGAACAGTCATAAGACCTTTTCGGGAATATTTTTCCCCAGGGGGTTTTGCCAGAAGTCCGAAAAACCGCAACCGCTTTGTGGTTGCGAAGCCTCGGGTCTAAGCGAGGGACCGGTGTGGAGATTTCAGTCTAGGATTTATACTCCCCGTCACCTTTGGAAAATCTTCCCCCTGCCACAAAAGGTTTCCTTGTGGCTCTTGTTGTTTTTTAGATTATCTTTCCTTCTTCTTGTGTTTCCAAAGATTATATACATATGCGTGTGTATGGTTTAATATATATTATATATATATATATATAATTATATAATATATATATTATTAATATATTATAATATTATTATATTATAATATTATATATATATAACAATATATAATATATATATATATAAATAAATATTATATATATATAACATAATATAATTATATAATAATAATATTAATATAATATTAATATATATATTATATATTATAATAGTAGACATAAAAAAAAAAAAAATATTTTATTATATATTAATGTATGTATATATATATAATAATTATTATTATATAATATATTAATATATATATATATATATATATATATATAATAATAATGGTAAGAGAAATCCCAACAATGTAGAAAAACTAGTTTTCATTGAAAATGAGGCTACCATATACGAAGCCCTTAGGCCTCGCCCGGGGCAAATGCCATGAGGGGAGCCCCCCGGGCCTGTGTCGACTAATGCCGACTCCGCTCACGTTGTGTCAGCTGGTGCTGACACCCGGCTAAAAAAAACCTAGTTCCTTACCCGCCTTGGGTTGCCCAGCCAGGCCCGGGGACAAATTGCAAACTTCTCGCGCCTGGGAACGGGGGGCCCCGAAAAACCCGCCGATCCCCCTCGGATTGAGAAGGGCCCCGCCCACGTTTACCCCACTGTACTAGCCCGGAGGGCCAAAAGAGGAAAGGGGGAGAGGAGGGGATTATAAAAAAAAGAAGAGAGAGAGGAGAGGCAAAACGAAGGGAGGTCAAGTCCAGGTCGGAGGATCGGGCCTATGCGCAAGGGTGGCCGGGCGTAAGAAGAGAGAGGGCGGGGAGGAGAACTATCAAGCAGGGGAAAAAGGTTGCTGTTTTCAAGTTGAAAATTAGGCAAGCAAGCTTTTTTATTAAAGGATGATTCCCCAACCAATCTCCCGGGGCCGTGGACAAATCGGTGGAAGGAATGGAACAATTTCGTGCCCGCTGGAACCAGTCCATTCTGATGGGCCCTGTTGTCCCCGCCCCCTCATGGGCAAAAATGATGGCGTTTGTTGTTTGTGGTCCCCGTGAATACAGCGTTACTTTATGAGACTGGCCGCCTGTAATCGGCCAAAAGTACTGTTTTATCACCAGGAGGCAACAAGGACAGAAAATGGGTTTTTTTTTGCCCC
>NW_023648377.1:0-6843 GCF_015228065.2 Penaeus monodon | reverse complement strand
TTTCCCAAACTTTGGATTTTTTTTTTTTTTCATGATTATCATCATTATTATGTTACATAAATTATTATCGTTCCATTTTATCATCATCATTATTCATCATTATTGCAATTATTATCATCATTATTGCAATTATTATCTTTATTATTGCAATTATTGCAGTTATAATATAAAATTTTACATCTATACTAATAACAACTACAATAATAATCATAATAACAATAATAATAACAATTAATAACGTTTTTATAATAATTATTTATATCATTATTTAATTAATATCGTTATTACTGTAATTATTATGTTATAATAATTTTTTTTACAATTTACTACAAGTAAAAATAATAATAATGATAATAATAACATAATAATATTAATAACAATATTATAAAAATTAGTATTATTATAATTATACTTATTATTATTATTATTTTTTTATTATTACAGTTATGAATATATTTTTTGGCAAAAATACTAATAATTAAGTAATAATAATAATAATATAATGATAATAATAAAAATAATAATAATAATGTAAAAATGATAATAAAAATGATAAAGTATAATATTATAATCATAAAATGTTATCCAATTCTCTTTATTATCACTTTTATCACTTTAATTCATAATTATTAAATTTGTTATTTTATCATTATTACCCTAAAAATTTGCCAGAATCAAAAAAGAATGGAAAAAAAACGTTTTTTGGTCTACTCTAAAAAGGCATTTTTCCAAATTTTTGCCGTTTTTTCGATTTTGGGGATTTTTTTTCTTTTCCCTTTTTTTTTAATTATGGACCAATTCTTTTATTATCATCATTATTATCATGATTTATCTTATTTCGTTTTCATATCTTTATCCATTATCATCATCATCATCATCTCACTTATCATCTTATTGCAATAATTATCATCATTATTGCAATGATTATCTTATTATTGCAAATTATTGCAGTTTAATATATATTTTCACATCAACTAATAACAACTACAATAATGATAGTAAAAAAAAATATAATACAATAAAAAACGTTTTATAATAATTATTTTATATCGTTATTTAATTAATATCGTATTACTGTAATTATTACTGTTAAAATAATTATTTTTACAATTATACTACCAGTAAAAATAATCATAATGATAATAATAACAATAATAATATTAATAACAAATTATAACAATTATATTATTATAATTATACTATTATTATTATATGTTATTATTACAGTTATAATATATTTTTGGCAATAATACTAATAATTAAAGGAATAATAGTAATAATAATAATAATAATAATAATAATAATAATAATGATAATAGATAATAATAATGATAATAGTAATAATATTAATAATCATCAAAAGTTATCCAAATTCTCTTTAATCTCACTTTTATCATCAATATTGTCATGATTAATAGAATTCTGGTAATTATTATCATTATTACCCTAATAATTGCCAGAATCATCAAATGAATGGAAAAACGTCATTTTGGAGTCTACTCTCAAAAGGCTATATTTCGCTAGTTTTTGCCGCTTTTTCGACTTTTGGGATTTTTTTCCTTTTCCTTTTTTTAATTATATATGGACACAATTCTTGTTATTATCACCATTATTATCATGATCATCATCATTATTATCATTATAATCATTATCATCATCATTATCATGATTATTGCAATTATTATCATTATTATTGTAATTATTGCATTTATAATATATATTTTTTCATCTATTCTAATAACAACTACAATAAAAATAATAATAATGATAATAATAACAATAATAATATTAATAACAATATTATAAAAATTAGTATTATTATAATTGTACTTATTATTATTATTATTGTGATTATTATAGTTATAATATATATTTTTGGCAATAACACTAATAATGAAAGTAATAATAATAAATAATAATAATAATAATAATAATAACAATAATAATAATAATAGAAACAATAATAATAATAATGATATAATGATAATAATTATGATAATAGAAATAATATTAATAATCATCAAATGTTATGAAAATTCTCTTTATCTCACTTTTATCATCATTATGTCATGATTAATAGAATTCTGGTAATTATTATCATTATTACCCTAATAATTGCCAGATTCATCAAATGAATGGAAAAAAACTTCATTTTGGAGTCTACTCTCAAAAGGCTATATTTCGCCAGATTTTGCCGCTTTTCGACTTTTTTTTTTCTTTACCTTTTTTATTATATATGGACACAATTCCTGTTATTATCATCATTATTATCATAATTATTATCATTATTATCGGTATCATCATCATTATCATCATCATTATCATCTTTATTGCAATTATTATCATCATTATTTGCAATATTATATCATATTTGCAATTATATCATTATTATTGCAATTATTGCAGTTATATATATATTTTACATCTATACAATAATAATAGTAATAACATAATAATAACAATAATAACGTTTTTTATAATTATTTATATCATTATTTAATTAATTCGTTATTACTGTAATATACTGTTATAATAATTATTTTTACAATTATACTATCAGTAAAATAATGATAATGATAATAATAGGAAATAATAATTTTAATAACAATATTATAACATATTATTATTATAATTAACTTATTATTATTATTATGTTATTATTACAGTTATAATATATTTCTGGCAATGATCTAATAATTAAAGTAATAATAATAATAATAATAATAATAATAATAATAATAATATAATAATTATAATAATGACAGATAATAATAATGATAATAGTAAATAATATCAAATGTTATCGAAATTCTCTTTTTTCTCACTTTTATCATCATTATTGTCTTGATTAATAGAGTTCTGGTAATTATTATCATTATTACCCTAATAATTGCCAGAATCATCAAATGAATGGAAAAAACGTCATTTTGGAGTCTACTCTCAAAGGCTATATTTCACTAGATTTGCCGCTTTTTCGACTTTTGGGATTTTTTTTCTTTTACCTTTTTATTATATATGGACACAATTCTTGTTATTATCATCATTATTATCATGATTACATCATTATTATCGTTATCATCATCATTATCATCTTTATCATCATGTATCATCATCATTATCATCATTATTGCAATTATTATTATCATTATGATAATTAGTATCATTATTATTGTAATATTGGAGTATAATATATATTTTTACATATATACTAATAACAACTACAATAATAATAGTAATAACAATAACAATAACAATAATAACGTTTTATAATAATTATTTATATCTTTATTTTAATTAATATCGTTATTACTGTAATTTACTGTTATAATAATTATTTTTACAATATAACTACCAGTAAAAATAATAATAATGATAATAATAACAATAATAATATTAATAACAATATTATAACAATTAGTATTATTATAATATACTATTATTATTGTTATTATTACAGTTATAATATATTTTTTGGCAATAATACTAATAATAAAGTAATAATAATAATAATAAAAATAATATAATGATAATAATAATGATAAAAGTAATAATATTAATAATCATCAAATGTTAGCCAAATTCTCTTTATTTCACTTTATCATCTTTATTGTCATGATTAATAGAATTCTGGTAATGTACA
Organism: Penaeus monodon; assembly: GCF_015228065.2. Classification (NCBI taxonomy): domain Eukaryota; kingdom Metazoa; phylum Arthropoda; class Malacostraca; order Decapoda; family Penaeidae; genus Penaeus; species Penaeus monodon. The sequence goes on along the minus strand of NW_023648377.1, from coordinate 3,203 downwards.
TTATTACCCTAATAATTGCCAGAATCATCAAATGAAGGAAAAAACGTCATTTGGATTTCTACTCTCAGAAGGCTATATTCGCTAGATTTGCCGGTTTTTCGACTTTGGGATTTTTTCTTTACCTTTTTTATATTATCTATGGATATTAATTCTTGTTATTATTCATCATTTATTATCATGATTACATCATTATTATCGTTATCATCATCATTATCATCATTATCATCATTATCATCATCATTATCATCATTATTGTTATTATTATTTATCATCTTATTGCAATTATTGCAGTTATAATTATATATTTTTACATCTATACTAATAACAAACTACAATAATAATAATAATAACAATAATAATATAATAACAATATTATAACAATTATATATTATAATTATACTTAATGTCCAGTTAGATAATTGGCTATCTACTACCTTCTCCCTACACTTCTATCTACTTACCTGTATCTTACCAATACTAGTTACCGATCTACCTGCCCATCTATATATCTGTGTATCTACTGCTATGTATCTTGGTTAGGTTAAGTTTCGTTAGGTTTCATTGCGTTTTGTATATTACGTTAGGATAGATTTGTTAGGTTAGGTTCGTTAGGTTAGTAGTTTAGGTTAGGTTTAGGTTAGGTTTAGTTTTATTTAAGTTAGGTAGGTTGGTTTTGGTTAGGTTAGAGCGTGTAATTGGATAGATTATGTTATTTTATGTTAGCATAGGCTTAATTGTTAGCATACGTTAGGATAGTTACGGATATATTAAGTTTAGTTCGGCTAGATTTGGTTAGGCTAGGTTAGGTTTAGTTATCTTCGGTTGTATTAGATAGTTTAGCTATTTTGTCCTGCTATGTTATGTTAGATTAGTTTTATACGTTAGTTTATTTATGTTATGTCTGTTATATTAAGTTTAGGATAGTTAGGTTAGGTTTCGTTAAGTTAAAATATTTAGATTAGAGAAGGTTAGCTAGTTATGTTGTTTATGTGAGATTAGGTTTCGTTAGGTTCGGTTAGATTGATCTAATTAGGTTAGTATGGATTAGGTCAGGTTAGTTATATTATGGTATAGTAGGGTTGGTTTGGGTTAGGTTAGTTTAAGTTAAGGTGGGTTAGCTTTAGTTCCTTAGATAAGCTTAAGTTAAATTCGATTTGGTTTAGTTAGGTTAGGACAGAGTGTTTCGTTAGAATATTTTACATTTACTTCAGATAGCTTAGGTTAGTTTTGGGCTAGTTTTGGTCAGATTTAGTTCGCTTCGGTGAGATAGGTTTAGTTAGGCAAGGTTATGTGAGATTACTCATCAGGTTAGGTTTAGTTATAGCTTAAATATGTTAGGTTTGGTAGGTTAGGTTAGATTAGTTTAGGTTTAGTTATGTTTTTAGATTGGGTTAGATTTGGTTTAGTTGGGTTTAGGTTAGGTTAGATTAAGGTAGGTTGGGTTTAGTTAGTTTTGGTAAGGTTTGATTAGGTAACTTTGGTTTAGTTAGAGTAGGTTAGATGAGTTATGGTTAGATTAGTTTACAGTTGTAAAATTAGGTTAGGTTAAGTTTGGTTAGCTCACGTTTAGCTAGCTAGGGTTAGGTTTAGTTAGTTTTCGTTAAGTTAGTTTAGCTTATGTTTGTCTAGGTTAGTTCAGGTTCAGTTACGTTAGGTCTGGTTTAGTTAGGGTAGGGCAGGGTACGTTAGCTTTGGTTTAAATTACATTATTTAACCCAACCTAAGTAAATGTAATCCATCATTATTTAACCTAACCTAACTAAACCTAATGATAATCAACATAAACCTAAATAAACCTAATCTTAATTAACCCAACCACCCCGGATTTATGTTCAGTCCCTTTTAGGTTTTGTGAATTTTGTTACATACAGATGGCTCCACATGTGCTCAGCCTCCAAGGAGTCTATCAGTAGGCCCTACTGACTTGATCTTGATTTCCCATTCCTTGAATTGGCGGGAAAATGCGTTTTTTTTAATACAATTGATATCAATACTGTTCCGAGGTCACTCCACTCGTGTATGAACCTTTGATGAGGACGCACCTTTCATAAAACGCAGAACCAATAAATAAAAAGTCTTGTGCCACAAGAGTTACCCTGGAGCCCGGGGCCTCTCGTCTCGCTAGGCATATTGCTTCTGAGTTTCGTAAAGTAAATAAATTTAAAAGTAAAATCCTGTAGATTACATAACATTATTGTGCTTTGCCAGCACCTTCAGTGCTCTATATATTGCAGGTGACACGAGTCTAAAGTAGCCGTAGTCAGCACCCCACCTCAGACCGCAGCTCTCTCTTCTACACCAGGGTAGCCCTTACGGGCATTGACCCCTGGGTAGGAGGCCCAGTAGTCTGGGGCGTCCTTTGGGGCACTTTTCCTTCATTCTAAAATTTTCCTCTTTCATGTGACTTCCCTGAGCCTACCGGAGTACCCTTGTGGGCTCCCGTATTCGCCTGGGGGGTGGGCACCGACTTTACCGTCCTTCGCATTAGGCAAGTTCGGCGGTAAGGAGGGGTCTTCCACATAACTCGATCCTCTCTGTGGTACTGGAGAACGCAACCAAGCTTCCATTGGGGGTAGAGGACGGAAACTGCCACACTCTTCTCTTAGCTATGCTGTTAGGTTGATTAACAATAGTTAAGGGGCAACTGGTCCCTTCAGGACAACGGGCACGGGCCCAGGGGTCGGACTTGGTCCAATACCCATTATGAACGATTCCTCGGCTACCCCTCCTCCTCCTCAAGGAGGGGGGACGACCCATGACTCTCTTACGACCAATGCGACCTTGAACAACGGAACCCCTACTGCTGACAAACGAGAACGACGATTTTTTTCAATCCCTCCAGAGAATGCAAGGTATTTGACTGTCAAATGCGTGAATGGAAATCAATCGCTTTTGAATGTGAGCCCCTTCATCATCAAGAAGGTCCTTGATGGTCAAGTGGACGGCGATTTTGATTTTGACCTTACATTCAAAAACCTATGCGCTGTAATAGATGCCAAAAATTTGGACACACCTCATTACGATGCAATGATAAAGATACTAGTAAATTTACTTGCGGTAAATGTGCTGGAGATCATGACACTGCTGTATGTACTGAGAAAACTCTCAAGTGTGCTAACTGTGGAGGTCCCCATCAATCTGGCTCTGCCGAGTGCAGCAGCTTGAAGAAGGAGACTTGCAAATAGATTAGAACAACATTTCCT
>NW_023648376.1:0-6843 GCF_015228065.2 Penaeus monodon | reverse complement strand
AAAAATTTTTAATTTTTTTGGGTATCAAAAAGGTTTTTTCCCACACACATACTCTTTACTGATACGGGAAAATTGCGTCAGTCTGAAAGTGAAGGGGTGTTAGAGGGGTAGCCCGTGAGGTATTGCCACCCAAGGGTTTTGGGTTTTAGAGGTGGGACGGATCTAAGCGGGTGTAGGGGAACCACATATGTAACATGAGGTTTGGAAATATAAATTTTTCCTCGTATTTTGCCCTACTAAAGGGGTTACAAGTTCTCCGGCCACTTTTTTCCTTGGCCATGATTTTCTAACTTCTTTATGTTCTGCGACCGTGCAAAAGAGGGGGAAATTTGGGTCGGGTTTTGTAAGCTAATGACCCGGGCCCGTCGGGAAAACCCGGACCCTTTTCACCCTAGATGCTTGGTTCCAATCTACTAAAACAGAACATTTTCCGATGTGATCATCATACCGACCACACAACGGTACTCACTTCCTCCCCTACCCCCCCTGTCCTCCTGCAACTCCCCCTATCTCTTCCCCAAAACCCTCTTCTCCCCCCTAATTTCCAGATTCGCGAGTTTTCTAGGTCTCTTTCTATATCAGGAAGTTCCTCAGCATGCTACAGATACTCACCCCCACACACCCCACTCATCAAAGCATCAAAGTGGGTTAACAATGATGGTTTGGCGCCTTAGAGGCTTGGGGTTGAAGAATTCCCTTTTCGATGACGTTTTGGTTTAAATGAAAAGGGCCCTGGGTTTGGAAAAAATTGCTAGCATGGAGATTCGGCAAGTTGTAATTATACACTTTTTCCCAACCCAAGGCCGTCCGTTAGGCAGAAGCACTGATAGAACACTTATTACTCTAAACTGGAGAAAGCTTGTGTATTTTCCCCGGCATAAAATTTTCCGCACAGCGGCGTAAATTTTCTAGAGGAGGAAGCCCGCGATGCTGCAAAAAGGGGCTAATTCAACCTTCGACTAGCCTGGGGTCAGCGCCAATGCGGGGTCCCGAAGGTCAGCATGGTTTTCCCCCCTTTTGGGTTTTTTCGGCCCCGAAAAAAGTACCGTTCTGTCCCCTTTTTCCCATTCCTAATTTTGTAGTCTAAAAGACATGGGGAGGAGTAAGGTTTTCCATTTTTTTGGCAAAAGGGTTTTCCTTAGGTCCCGGCAGAGGACAGCCGACCTACATGCTGGGGTATTTTGATTTCCCGGGTTTCACCTATGGGTTTCAGGAACTCAACGCTTGATTTTAGTTTTTAGGGCTCTCGCCCTGCATGGTTTTAATTTAATGATCAGGTGCTAGTCTTTTTAGACGACTTTTTGGTTTGTTCACCTTCGATCAAGAACCATGAAAGGGGTTTTGCGGTCATTGGGTTTGCTGTGGTTTTGCCCTAATGAGGCCAAGGAAAACCCGGGGTCATTTTTTCCCCATACCTCTGATGCAACCAGGTAAAGTCTTTCCCGGGGGTTAGCGGGTTTTTTTAAGACCATTCATTAAGGATTTGGGAGGACGATGCCCCGTTAATACACCTCCTCAAGAAAGATGCCCCTGACACGGGGGCGAGGAACGGGCCCAACGCATTTTAAAGGTTACAATATTGTCATCGCACGCCCCCGTTTTTGCTTTTCTGAGGTTTGACCCCCTTCATTCTCCACAAGACCCGAAAAGTAGGGCTGGAGCCATATCTGCGCCATCGGGTTTGCTAGTAGTGTTCCACTAGTGCAGAGAAAAATACTGGGTCATGATAGGGAAAGTTGGCAAATGTAGGGGGCTCTTAAGTATTCAGAGATTTTATCGGGGGTACAAGGTCATGGTTACATGGACCCCCTGCCCTCACTTTGCAATGGTAATGATCCGTACGCATGGGGCACTTACAGGATATCTGGGTGATTTGATGTGATTTCGTGTATGTGAATAGGCTTCACGGGTTCCTCCTCAAAACCCGCGAATAAAAACGAGGTATATGCTGCTCAGCATGCTGAAAAAATTTACGGCCAGATCATTCAACCCTCACCCAATTTCCCATTTAGAGGGTCCCGGTTTTAAAGAATTTTTCTTGAGGACACAGGACGTTTTTGGGAGATCCCAGCCAAAGAATTATGGGTCCAGAGAAAAAAGGGAACCAATGACAAGATCAGCGAAGACTTGCACTCTGTTTTTGTTTTTTATGCTACAATCTGTAGGGCCCCACAAAAAAGGGGATAACCCTGGTCGAAAGTGAATGACTGATTTTTTAAATACCAATAAAACCAAACCCCCAATATTTTTTGCCGAACGATCTTCTGCTGGTACTAAATTTATTCATCACGAGACCTGGTCGGGAACGCTTTTGCTTGCGAAATGCTTGTACTGCGAGAACAAATACCGATATTTGTCCGCATGGGGGGAATGCCTCATCTCCAGGATTTAATGGAGCTGTTTGTGCGGGACTACCCCCAGGGAAGAGTGATAGGTAGAACGAGGTCGATGGACGGTGGGGAAGAGGTCCCAAACGTCCTTCCTGTCTCCTCAGTGAGAAAAAGGGTGAGAATTAACTATTTAAGTTTCGTGATGCCTTTACCCGGGGACGAAAGGGAAAACGTTCACCGGTACATTTAGTGTTCAGAGACTGGCTAACCCCTGATTTACAAACCGTTATTTATCCGGACAGGAACAAATACATCATAAAATGTTTTGTGATGTGCATAGCTGAAGGGAGTGGTTAGTTGAGGACATTTGGGAAATCGGAAGGGTTTTCACTCGGTCATAATCGGCGAGGAAGGATCATTTTCCCAGGTGGTTTAACCCCTAGAACGAGTCGATTAGAATCCGCAAATTTTGTTGGTGTGAAACTGCACTAATCCCCCCTGTGAAAAATTAAATTTAAAAAAAAACATTCTCTTTAGGAAATAAATTTTGAATGCCAAGATAATCATACACTTTGACTAAAGACCTAAATTTAGATGGCCCCTCTTTTGCTAAAATTTAGGGAGAAAAACCCGGTCGACAATATTTCTGCTGTTATCAAAAAAACTTCCCCTTAGCACAATTTTTGATCTGGGTTTGATTTTAGAATAAAAACGAAAAATACCCTGGATTCACTCTTAGTTTTAAAGTTTTGGAGTTAGAACAATTTGGGGCTATACGCATCAGACATAAAAATTTTATTTTTAAAATTGGGAGGGTTAAAAACTGCCTTAAAAATTTCTTAAGCGATATCTGGTGCACTATGGTACCCACAGCGGTTTGCCCTTTCCCCCACAGTTTCACAGACTTTTTCCCTTTAGAAAAAAACGAAGTCAGAACGCAATTTCTTAATAATTGTTTTCCCCAACCAGAAAAACAAAAAAACTATCGCATTTCTTCTCAACATTATCATAGTATCCATTACGGGTCTGCTCCATTTAATCACCCAAAAAGGACATCGTCTATTTACATCTGCTCTCTTGAAATTTTCGCGTAAGAATATGCATCTACAGAATAAGCCCCCAGCCAAAACCTCTTTTTTGGGGAATAATCTTTAACGAGGGCATCTGCAAAGATAGTAAAAATTTAAAGGGTGACCCCGAAACAAGTACCCCGGTAAAAATGGTAATCTTCAACCATCCACCTGCGAATTCCGTCAGAGTTCAACCGGGCAAATATCTATTAGGGCATCTGGCCCCAGCAAAAGGGAGTCTGAGGCCTTTAAAATATGGATTAGTGTTGCTATAATTACCATTGGGGTGACGGATTTTTAAAGAGTTCAAGCTCATGCGCTGGCGCCTCTCGCCTCAGCATACCAAATCCAACTTTTAACCCCTTTGCTCGGCGCGCGTTTCCCTCTCAGTCTGATGTGTTTTTCAATCAACCGGAGCAAGGTCCCACCAAACAAAGGATTGAACCTTTTTTAAAAATTTTCCCAAAAGTGTCATTTAATAATTACAAGCTAGATTAGCAGGAAACACACATAATTAAAATCGTGAAAGCTGAAGCAAATCGCACTGTAAATCATCAGAAACTTCAAGAGACATGAAAATACATTACATCACTTCACAGGCCACCCCCATTCGATATAAGACGACAGCGACGCCGGTCAAGCGGAACCAGGCTTATTAATCCAAAAAATGGTCCAAAACCTGACTTAAAATACTTGAAACGAAAACAGCTTTTAAATATACGCTTTTAGGAACAGTATAACATGATGAGAAAACCCGATGATTCATACACAATTTTAGGTTTCATTGTCACGACAAAGCGATTTACAAGAACAAATTTTCAGTCATCTCAACCCCTTTTCACGAAAACCCGGGTTTACATAATCCCTAAACGTTACAGTACATCAGCGATATCATAAACATAAATGTACAGAAACATGGGACAGCCTGAATATACGCAAAAACATAAAACCTGTAAACTCAAAATTCACCCCATATTGCAAAAAAAAATGCGAGGATCCTATCCCTGCGCCACGGGGGGAAGTTTTTTTAATGATTGCCTTCTTTGATCTTCGCACTTTTTTTAGCATTATTAAAGGGGGGATGTAAACAATGATTCATAAATATAATTATTTACAAAATATTTCACAAAAAAAATTTCCCTTTTCTTGGGGATTTTTTCCTTGTATGAATTTAGGGGGAAAAGGTAAGTTGTTTGTTTAAAAGTGGAGAGTCGGGCGCTATTTCAGGATCTTGTTTATTATTCCCTATATAATATATTATATAATATAATATATATATATATAATAATATATATAATATATATATTAAATATTAATATATTAATATATATAATATACTAATATATAATATATAAAATATATATATATACATATATATATATAATAATTTTATATATATATATATATAAAATATAATTTTAATTATATATATTTAAAAGGAAAAAAGGAACAAAAGTCGCTGTAATAGCGCCCCACCCCCAGTTTTGGGGTGCTATCCCCGAACCCCAGGGGGCAGAAAGCCTGCCCCGGAATACACCCACACAAACAAAAAACACAACACACACACACACCAAAACAACCCCACCCACACCAACACACACACACAAACACCAAACACATATCATTTTATACATTATATATATATATAATATTATATATAATATATATATATAATAATTACATAAATTAATGGTCTCTAATTTGAATATACTAGAAGAAACTACTATATTTTCGGCAGGTCCATAGGAAAATCAGTTTGAGTTCATTATTGAAAGAACAGACACGTAGTTTAAGAAGTCTTCTTAGGAGTCTAAGAAGTCAGAGGAAGGGAAGGATAGAGCATGACCTCCTAACTCTCAAAGAATAAATGTGTGAGGATGTAAAACCATGTAAAAATGAAACTGTTTGTTTTGTGGGGGAAGGGGTGTACGCGGTACGCCCTAAAGATAGCGAAGGACGCACTAGAATAATCACATACAGCCCCAAGGCAGTGAGGAAAGACCTCAGGCTAGCATAAAACTGAGTGTGTTGTTTTAAGAGAATAGAGACATGACAGAAAATGAGGATAACCTTTGAAGTCCCGGGCCCCCAAACGTCAACAGGCGAAATCACGTCAGCGACACCTCTCACGAATAAGGGCTTTTGCCAAACTATTCAATTGCATGTGATTTTGTTTACTGTGCTTGATACGAAAAAAACGTTAAATTTAATGAGGTAAGATGAGTAACCTTGTTTACTGTACCTACAATTTGACCGACCTTACCTCACACAGCATTAAAATCAGAAGCTAATTCCTGAACGTTGTGCTCAAGCGTGTTGACAGCATGAGCAGACGAGTCGAAACTGTGACCAAGACGATAACCTTTTTCCCCATATTTCCCGAGTTCGGATGTAAGAGTGTCGTCATCCACAACTCCCAAAAGTCCGTGCGCAATGTTGCCAACAAAATTTTAATATCCCCGCCGGGCCCTACCTGTAGGATTGAGAGGCCCTATGGAAAAAAATTCAACTCTGCAATCGTCGATGATAAGATGCGATCGAATAAGCGCATGTCATGTGCACAAGAGAAGGATCTATGGTAAGGTTGTCACAAAGAGAAATAATGGTCCCTGTGGTATAGCATGAGCTTGGAAGCATTTCAGAGTGGGAAAAGCGAGAACCGGGCCCCCACATGGCTTGTTATAGGAAAAACCTTCCCAAGGTCCAAGGTGCGGCAATGGTTTACATGCCCCAACCATTTTTTCTTAGAGAGTTAGGAGGTCAGCTCTATCCTTCCCTCCCTCTGACTTCTTAGACTCCGTTGAGGCCTACCCAAGGACACATCGTGTGCTTTCTTTACCTTTACCCTTTATCTCTTCAGACTCTGCCTTGTGCTCGTGCTCTTGTTCAGGTGGCCTGATCACCTCACTCATTCCTTCGAGGAGGGAGCGATCACCTTATGTCACGTTAAATTTGACATGTTGCTCCTCTTATTAGTGTTTGGTGCCGGCTATGTGAAAGCGTATTGGATGCACTGGGAGGAGGATCATTTCAGCAGTAAGGCCATCGAGTATGCCTCCTCGTGTCCCCCATATCAAGGAAACCCCTCCTTGTGCAACAACAATGGTCCCTGTCAACAATACGTAGCAAGACCAGATGTACACTTCACACCTCCGTCCAAAACATGCAGCCCTTTTCCTTGGGCAGGACGCAGATGTCGCCCGGGTTTCTCTTTGCCACAGGAACAAATATCCGTCCTCGAAAGGAACCGCTGCATAAAAGGACACGTCCGTAAGGCAGAAGAGAGAGAACCATGGCAGACAGCCCCAAACCAAACAGGGTCCAGCTCCACCCCCTCGTCCTCCTGGGTCTCATATCTGTCTTCAGAATAAACAGCAAGCTAAGCCCCTTTTAGACCCCCCCCAAGTCCCTCCCTCGTCTCGCTCATTGGTGACGCGGTGCTC
>NW_023648375.1:0-6844 GCF_015228065.2 Penaeus monodon | reverse complement strand
GAGAGAGAGAGAGTGAGAGAGAGAGAGAGACAGATGAGAGAGAGAGAGAGACAGAAGGAGAGAGAAAGGAGAGAGACAGAAGGAGAGAGACAGAAGGAGAGAGACAGAAGGAGAGAGACAGAAGGAGAGAGACAGAAGGAGAGAGACAGAAGGAGAGAGAGAGCAGAGAGAGAGACAGAGACAGAGAGAGAAAGAGAGAGACAGAGACAGAGAGAGAAAGAGAGAGAGAGAGACAGAGAGAGAAAGAGAGAGAGAGAGAGACAGAGACAGAGAGATTACCTCTTACCCGTCCAACCACCCAAACAAGATTGCTGAAACTCCTCCCACCAAACTAACACTATCAATAATCCCTCTTCCATCCAATACCTTGAACTTCTGTGTGTTGACGAAGACCAGCCATGGTCGGACATTCTCCCTCCGGCGAGTGATCCATTCCCTGGCAGCTGGAGAGGCCAGCTGGAGTTGGACGGGCAGCTGCATCAGGAGCCTAGAAGAGATTTGGAAATAATATTTGATTTCATATATTTAGTTTTATTTATCTACTATATCAATATCAAAAGCGTGGTTCTGCGTGTGTATGTAAATTAGGAATATCATCATGCCAAGTGGGATAGAATGAAAAAGGAATTATAAAGAGAGGAGGAAAGGAGAGGTGGAGGAGGAGGAGGAGGAGAAGAATAAGAAAAAATAACCCTGGCAGAGAAAACGATTAAGAAAGAATAAAAGAAGGTTTGAATAAAATTCTTTTAATAACCACTTTGGATGCAATCAACATTTCCATCACTTAAAATTTTCCTTCCTATAAAACATAATGCAAGAAAAATCTCACAAGAAAAGAAAAGAAAAAAAGAAAAAAGAAAAAAAGCCTAGATTAATGATACATATAACAGCAAGGAATTAGGGATATCTCCAAATGGCATTAACACTTATGCTACAAGAGAAACACCTGCTACCCACAACACACCTGTGCTGGCTGACCAAGGCTTTGAGTCACACTATCTATAAAATTCAGGAGAGAGGTGGGAAGGAAGGGGGGAGGGGGATAACATTTCTATATGCTTTTTTGTGGTAGCTGAGACACTACTACACATTATGATTTCTTACCTTGCTATAGTGTTATTAACTTTATTTGCATAATTCTATTAATTTTCTCTTTCCACTAATCCTTCCATTTAAAAAAAAAACTGACTAAATTTGACACTTACAAAGCAAGAATCTTGAGCAAAAGCTACAAATCACTTTTTCAGGCCAAAATCTGTATTAGTAAATACTTGTGGTAAATTATATGCTAATGTGTAACAAAACCTAAATATTGAAAAACATAGTGACTAATCTTCTGGCACAGACCAATTTTCAGTACAATATTGCCATACAAAACCACAAAGGTGAAGTGAATAATATTGATAGCAAACATTTATGTATCAAAGTAATTTTCTCTATATATGTACATCATATAATATTCCACTTTTCAGTATTTTGGAATCCATGTAGATACTGGAGTAATTTTCAGGCATGAAGAGAAGTTCACTACTTTGTAAATTATTTTTGGAAGCACCAGAGCATGTACAATATATCAATAATGAATAAATTTGATCATATCAGATCAATAATCCTTTCTTTTTCTCCTGAAAATCAAACCAACTATTCTGAGAGATGAACAGATACTTGAGAAAGAGCAAAAGAAGTGCAAAACATAAAAAGTAGCAAAATTACCCAAGGTTGAATCCCAAGCCAACACATTTGAGAAATAAGAGGCACATTCTCCTTGACAGCCACCACCTTTGTCTGTACAAGTGGTATTGAATTGGACAGTATGAAGTGTCTATTGTAACAGAGTTCTGCCCATAACCAGTCCTTCAGGGGCCTTTGCTTCACACACACACACTTTGGCAACTCACTTCTTAATAGCACTTGATTCCTGGTAGGGACTGTCACCATCCATGTCAAACGGGTCGGCCACAACCAACTCCGACTCTTCGCTCATCCCACTGAGACCAAGCATTTGTATGTGTTATGTGGCACAGGTGCAAGTTTATCATCTAACAATTTATTTACAAATAAAGACTATAAAATAACCATTATATACACCGTAAGACTATAAATATTAAAAAAAAAAAAAAAAAAATGCATGTAGTCTGGATTGAAAATAAAAAGCTAGAATGAATACAGAAATATATGGATAAAAGATACCCAATGAAAAAATATGGCATCACTTTAGTGTTCAGATGTTTACCCTCCCTCACTTCCATCTTCCAACCTGAACAGGTGTGTGATACACCAGTCAGAGACATAATTAACGCATATGAATAAAAAGCTGCCAACAAACAATTTTCCTTTCTCAAAATGTGCTCTTTATGGGGTCTGCCTGGATATTCCTGCAGAATACTACTTGCTGATCTTGAATATGATGTGAGTTTTTGGAGTTATAAATAAATTTTGCTTATTCTGTAACTTTCTTAGAATTCTTACTGATGGATGTTACCATAAAAAAAAAAAAAAAAAAAATTACATCTTCGTAGTGAATACACACTGCATACTCTTAACTTCAGTTCTGAATAAAATACACACACAAAAATAAAGACCACCTGTGCTCTTGAATTGCAAATCTGAAAGATGAAGTAAATTTCACCTGAAAATATTCCAAGGAAAGTACTGCATCTGATCTCAAAGGCTGCACTGTTAAAACTGGCTGTCAATTGTGTGCCTTTTCCTTAGCCTCCTACACACTTAAAACAGATACACATATCATACCTCCCCATTCTACCCCAGAACTTAAATGGTTCTTCCTGTTAATTACTTCATTAGCTATCTTTTTTTTGTAACTCTATTCATTTCAAGTCCCACCATCTTTCTATTCATATTCAATCATTTTGCTTTCATATCTTTCTGTGACAACACTGACATTCTGAACTTCCTCCCACAGCAGCCAGAAATGATGAGTCTAACAGAGAAGCTTGGCTTGTGGGATGCTGCACTGTGAGGATAATGTTACAACAGGATAAGTTCTCCTTTTAAATAATTTAATTTATATAAATAACTATTTGGGCACTGTAATATTTAGTTTGGTGTGTTAGAGTAATCTGAAATACAAACCTACCCAACCGAGTTTTATAGAGTATTCTAGAAAAAGTAAATTTCCCTAGGTCTTTTGTAGTTTTTCCTCCCAAACAAACAGACAAACACATCTATCTAAAAATATACTGTATTTGCTCTTTTGATAATTCTATGCACAAGTTCATACTAACAAAATTAATATTAATAGATTAATTTGATATCTAACGTGAGGATAAAGAATTGGTCTGCAGAAACTAACAAAAGTAACAATAATAGCCTTCTGAGTGCAAGGTTAAATTTAATTGAACAAATTGGGACTTAAAAAAAAAAAAAAAAAAAAAAAAAAAAAAAAAAAAAAAAAAAAAAAAAAAAAAAAAAAAAAAAAAATATATATAATATATATATATATATATATATATATATATATATATATATATACTTTTTTTTTCCACATACACACACACACACACACACACACACACACACACACACACACACACACACACACACACACACACACACACACACACACACACACACACACACACACACACACACACACACACACACACATAATAAATATAAAAAAAAAAAAAAAAAAAAAAAAAAAAAAAAAAAAAAAAAAAAGTGATGGTCATGATGTAACTCACTTCTGAGCATGCAAGAAGGACTGCATGCAGTCAGCTACTTGAGAGAAAAATTGAAAGTACTGGGAAGACATATTTATCCAAATCTGTATGTGTCTATTGCTGTGGCATACACAATTTTGGAGTGACTGAGACCAAAACAAGGTTCTAAGCCCATTTTTGGGAACAGTAACTCATGAATAACAGTTTAGGGTGCACAACTTAGAGCATATCTTTGCCACCTGGTTTTCAGCTCGTTATGGCAAGAAGAGATGCCTACTGTCAATATGAGTAATAAAGGAGAGAAAGAGAAAGAGAAAAAACTTTGCTAGTCTTTCATTGCATTCTGGCATTCTTTGTTTTGTAATGTAAAGGGCCTCATATATTCTAGCAATATAGAACTTAGACTGGGTCATTATCTGATAACAAATTGCTAGGGAAGCCTATAAGTTCTCTCTTGCCAGAAGAGATGTTGAGTTTTTTTGTTTTTCTTTGCCACAGTTACCTCAACTTACTGAAGGTACTGATATTTAACAGCATATGATTATGTTGCCAATACAGATACTGATGGATGTGTCTCCCTTCTTTTAGGAATAAAGGATGAAGTGTATCACTCACAGGTTACTGTGTAACCCTTCTTGTGATCAGCCCTATGCTCCATCCTGCTGTATATATATGTCCAAGATGCAGGGCAGTGGTTGCAGGATTACAACTTTCCCTTTAGAGGGGCTGCAAGGAGCATTGTCCCCTGCAACAGGAGATACTTCAGTGCCTGTTATTAATTTTTGTTTAAAACATACAAAAGGACTGCACCAACTTGGAGCAAAATCTAAGATCATGGTGTTATAGGCAATGAAAAGCTTATATTTATTAATATTAAAATAAATCTGCAAAAGGCAAACAATTAAAGAAAACTGATGAAAATGTATTGCAGGAAATGTCACACAGAGACCAGTCCCTATAAGCCTCCCACAACAAAGTGCAGCCTTTCCTTGCCTCACAGCAAAACAACTTGCACAGTAGCCCAACATAAACTGTCTTAGCAGATACAGCTCATAATATTACAACAATCTTTGTCACTCTTTTAGAAATACATTATACTTTTAACGTACTTCTGCATTTTAGACCAAAGCTGACGGGCATGGTATGTACATACATGCCATACCCACTGTGAGTTTACTTTATTTATTTTTTTACACATAGATAGCTACACTTGCACTAAATCACCAATGCGCTAATTATGAGTACTGTGTCTCCCCTGTTTACCCATTTCCTTGATTTTTGAAAATATTTGAAGTTATCTTATGTCGCCATTATTAATGTCAATAACATTATAGCAATTATACTGTCTATAATAAAAATAATGTCACTGATATTCATAGAATTAAAAAAAAAAAAAAAAAAAAAAAAAAAAAAAAAAAAAAAAAAAAAAATCCCGCCAATTTAAGGAAAGCTGACATCAGGTAAGGTCACAAGGTCTACTAAATAACTCCTTTGTGGCTAAGAACAAGCAGAGCCATCTATGTGCAGAGACTTTTTGCAAAAAATAAAATAATGGGCACAGCATCTTCCCTGCAGCATTGAGTTTATTAATTAAAATAATACTGAAACATGTATTTATTAAATGTACACTTCTTAAATATGTTAAGTGTTCTATATTATCATTTACATACATTTGTTTTATAAGAATTACTTGTTATATCCATATGTTCCACATGCACAGCCATCTACCAGCTAATTTCACAGTTCTCTTGTCAGTGTACTAAGTTCTCATTTCTGAAGTGAGGTTGTACTACTTGTGTTTCTGAATTATTCCCCAATACTCCAGTGAAAACAATCTCTTACTGAAATTGTTATGGTATTAGGGATATCACTACTTTTTAGAATGCCTGCTATGAATGAACTTGCCTATTTCCTCCCATCCAAATCCCCAAGCGATCCCCCAAGGTTGTTAACTTAAGCTGAGGAGTTAGTCACTAACAGGTGCAGTCCTGTTGCTAACACTTCATAATTTTCTTTCATATTTTACCTTAAAATTTACTTGTTTTGTTTCATGCCCTCACCTACTATCATGGGGTATACTGTGGTGTATAGGGGGTTCCACATATTAATTACAGTACATATGAATTTTAGAGGATGAGAAGAATCTATCACACTACCAATATTGTAGAAAAAGGTAAGAATGAAAGTGAATTTCTTCATTGAGCAAAGAGAAGTATATGACCAGTTTCAATTATAATTTTGTAAGAAATACTTGCACTTCTGAGAAAGATATAGCTGAAACCTATCAAATATATACTTCTCTTGTGATGTCAACATATTCATTCTTATTAATTCATTTTTCTACATTTGTGAACACTATTCATTAATATTGGTGTATTTGTGGACAAGGTGGGTCGTTGGTGCACCTCAACAATTTCCTGCTTGCGTTCAGCTCATTCAATACTTCATGAATAACCCTTACTGAAATAAAGTTATAAACAAGCCACGTACAGCTTTGTGGCCTCATATTTACTGTGTAATGATGAAAATATCCACAGCACATCACCACTCGGAGACTTTCACAACACCCTCACACAGCCAGAGTTCATAATATTGCGTTTTTTATAATCCCTTCTCAATGCAACTCGTCTGTACCCTATACACTGAAGATATGTCACAAATATTTTCTATAACAAAATTGTTGTAGCAGTTGGCACAAAGTGCTACTAAAGGGTACAAGGGGGATTTCCTCCTCCCATTTAGGAAATAAATAGAAGGCAGGAAAGGTTTGGATTTTTGGGTTCCCATAATAACCTGATTTTGGGTCTTTGTCTCTGGAAGGTGCATTGCTCTTATTAACAAATACAGTTAATATGATGTAAATAATAGTCAGATGTGGTGGGGGTGGAAGCCAAGCCAGTCACCTGACACATCAGTTATATCATCACTTATGTTAGTTTTTAAAGATTTAAGCTGCTAAACCTGGACCGTATTTATCAAATGCAATCTATCAATATCAAATTCATTACCATCAGCATTGCATAACTTCTGTAGTTATTATTTTCTCAGTTTTTTTGCTTTTGAAAGGCTAGTGTACAAGGTAACTTTTCTGTTTTATTTTTTATTAATACTCTGTGCGCAATTTCTTTGTTCTGTGTGAACATTTTCTGTTTTAATTTTAT
>NW_023648373.1:0-6844 GCF_015228065.2 Penaeus monodon | reverse complement strand
ATCTTAAATGATGATGATGATAATAAAAATAATAATAATAATAATAAAATAAAAAATAAAATAATGAAAAAAAAATTTATTTAATATAATAAAAATAAAATAACAATAATAAAAATAAAAATCAATAATTTTAAAATAATAAAATTAATAATAATAATAATAATATAAAAAAATAAAAAGAGTAAAAAGCAATAATCTAATAAAAAAATTAATAATTATCATTTTATTATTTCATTATTATTAGTATATCTCATTATTATTGTTATTACTCTTGTTATGTTTATCATCATCTTTTTTTAAATTTTTCTTATGTTTTACATTATTATTACCTTCTTTATTATTATTATGAGTATTTTTTTTCTCCTCCCTTCTTTTTTTTTTCTTCTATTTTTTATTTTTCCCTTGTTTTCTTTTTCCTTATTATTATCCTTACATTATCAAAATTTATTTTATTTTGATGATGTTTGATGATATTATTATTATCATTATTGATTTGTTATTGTTATTATTACTTTATTTTTATTATTATTTTAATATTATTATGTTATATTTTATTTTTTTCATCTTTTTAGTTACTTTATCATTATTATTTTATTGTTGTTTTATGATTATATTGTTTAAATATTTTTCATATATGATATGAACTGTATTACTCCGCATTTTTTATCTTTATCTTTATTATTATCATTTTCATTATCGTTATGATTATCATTTTATATCATTTTCATTATCACTAGACTACATTTTTTTACATTATATTACAAAATTTTATTGTTATATTTATTACTTATTCCGCTTATTATTATTATTTTTATTATTATTATTATTTTATTATTTTTATTATTTTATTATTATTTTATTATTATCTCATCATTATTTTTTTATCATTATCATTTTTTTATTATTGTTATTATTTTTTACTTTTTTTTAACTATTATTATTATTATTATTATTTTTATCGTTATTACTATTACTTCTTATCATTATTATTATTTTTTTTATTATTATTTAATGTTTTTGTATCATTTTTTATAATGATAAATTATTTTTTATTATATTATTATTGTGTTATTGTTGCTGTTATTGTTATTAATTTTTATATCATCCTCCTTTTTTTTCGCTTTTTTTAGAATATTTAGTAATATGATTATTCTAAAATTTTTGTTGTTATTTTTTATTCCCTTCTTATTATTTGTTATTGTTAGTTTTTGCTATCATCACTATCATTAACATTTTTTTTATTTACATAATTATTACATTATCATCATTTTTTATTCATATTATTATGATGATGAAAAGTATTATTTTTATTTTTATTTTATTATTATTATCATTTTTTAAATTTATTATTATTATTATTTTATTATTATTTCATTATTTGATGATTATTATGATTATTTCTTACTTTATTTTTTTTGTTTCATTTTTTAAAATAAAAATTTTTAAAAAATTTATTTTATTATTATATTATTTTTAAATATTATTTCCTTATCATAAACGTATTTTTGTTTATTATTACCATTATTTTTTTTAATTTTTTTATTAATTTTATTTTTAAATTTTATTATTATCATTTTATTATATTTTAATTATTATCTTATTATTATTATCATCCTTTTGTTTTATTTTTCTTTTCATATCTTTATTATCTTTATCTACCATTACCCTTTCATTTGTATATCTTTATTTTATTATTATTATTTTTATTATTATTTATTATTTTTTTCATGTCATCATCATCGTTTTATTGTTATTTTTTTCATTTTTTGTTAAATTTCTTTATTTTTATTATTATCTTTATTATTATTTTTATTATTATTTTTTATATTATTATTTATTATTTTTAGGCTTATTTTTTTTTAGTATTTAAAAATATCAAAAATAATAATAAAGATTTTCATAAAAAAAATCATAAAAAATTTAAAAATGTAAAAATAATAAATTATCTTATCTTAAAATGATATTCATTAAATAAAAAAACAACAAAAACAACAACAACACAACAAAAAAACAAAATATTATAGCTCTAATACTACAACCAAAAATAAAATCAATTTTACCCCCCATTACTTTTGATACTGTTAATTATCATGATATGAAGTTAATAATAATTTATTTTTTCCAATAAATGAAAAATATAAACAAAAACTCAATCCAGTGATGATTCGAGTCGATGTTGATGATGATGGTGAGGTGATGGTGAGGTGATGGTGAGGTGATGGTGAGGGTTTAGGGTGAGGTGATGGTGAGGGTGGGTGAGGTGATAGTGATGTGAAGTGATAGTAAAGGTGATGTGGGGTGATGGTGATGGTGATGATGATGATGTTTTAAATAATTAGTTTATTATAAAAAAAATATTTGATGATTAATAACAAAAGAAGAGAAAAAAAGAATAAAAATGAAAAAATGAAAATAAAAAAGAAACCGATAAACTCAAAAAAGATAAAAAACCGGGATAAAGGGCAAAGAAATAAGAAAAAAAAGAGACGAAAACTAAAAAGGAAAAGTGGGCAGTAAAATATTTTTGCCGCGATCAAATTGTCCCCCTACATTTTTTCTTTTTCTCTCTCCTCTCTCTTTTTTTGGACGCGGGTTAAAAATACCAGTTATCCAAGTATTTTTCTCTTCTTTTTTTTTTCTCGCAAAAATAAACCAAAAAACCCCAAAAAAATTTTACGAGACCCACCACAAAAAAAAAAAGACTAAAAAAAAAAAAAAGCAGCAGAAAATATTCACGGTAAAAAAAACAGGCAGGCAAGGAAACATAACCAATGGTCGTCCGCTAAAAAATTCACGATGAACAAATTGCCAGCGAAAATTTAAAATAATTCCCCCCCTTTATGGGTGCCGGGGAAAAGGAATAAACCCTCCCCTTCGCCTTCTACCCATTCAAAACTGATCACGATTCGTTGTTTGCTCAGCAGCCCCTGGGAACGCGAGCTGCGGGGAGGACTCACGATCGCTTGTTTGTTAAAAGATCTGTAAAAAGCTGTGAAATGCAAAATTTGCTTGGCTGCACTTCTTGGGGGAGAACATATATTTTTCATGACAAAACGTGATCAGGACCTCGTGTGGTTCGGTGCCTCGAGCCCCTGGGCTTTTTTTTTGCAATTTTTTTTTTTTTTTTTTTTGGGGGGGGGGTTAATGTTTTACTTCCTATTATTTAAAATTTTTATTAGCTTAAAAATTTTTCGTTTTTTAAAAAATTTTCGTTCTATTTATATTTTCTGTGAAAATATCCGCTTTTTTTGTTTTCTTAAAATTTTTCGTTCTTTTTTATAAATTCATTATAAATATTCACTCTCGTTTTTTTTTATTTTTCTTCATTTCCTCCTTTTTCTATACTACTCTGTTCTTTTCCTTCTGTAATTTTCTTTTTTTTTTTCTTCCTTTTTCATATTTCTTTTTATCACTTTCCGTTTTTATTTCACCTTTTCTCTTTTGTATGTTGTTTTCTTTTTTCTTTTTATGATTCACTTTTCTCTTCCTTTTGGGTTTTTTATATTCATATTTATATTAAGATTCACATTCTTTCATTTTCTTCCTCTTTCTTTTTGTTATCTTTTGAAAATTCCATTTGTTCCAGTTAGTTTTTTCTCTTCTATCTCTCTCTTTTTGGTCGTATTTTTCATATTTTTCCGTTATTAATTAAGATAATGGTAATTATTAATGTTGTAATTCACATTTTCTTTAATCATTTTTTTTTTTATTAATGATCACATTTGCCAACTTCAAATTTGTCTTTTTACTTTACCTTTCACTTGTCATCCCTTAATCCTATTCTTATTCTTTTCCCGGTCCTTTTTACACTTATTTTCACTCTTTCTCTCTCTCTCCCTCTCTCTCTCTCCTCTCTCTCTCTCCCCTCTCTCTCTCTCCTCCCTCCTCTCTCTCTCTCTCTCTCTCTCTCTCTCTCTTCTAACCTTTCCCCCTGCTTATCTCGTCTTCCATCTTTCCTGTTAATGAAAGGGATTTACATTTTTCGTATTTTTTTTTTAAAACGTTATGGATTCTTCTATTTTTTTTATACAAAAAACATGGTAATGATGGCAATAAAGATAGTAATAATAATGATAATCATGATAATCGAAATAACAATAGTGATAATAAAATAAGGATAATAAAGATGATTATAATGATAATGATAACAATCATGATAATAGTAATATAACATCAACAACGATAATAAGGATAATAACAATAATAATAATGCTAATACTGAAGATAATAGTAATAGTGATGGCAGTAATCGTGGTAGTAGTAGCAGTAATAACAATAAACAATAATAATAAAAAATAATAATAATAATAATTATAATAATAATAATAATAATAATAATAATAACAATGATAAGTATGATGATGATTATAATAATGATATTGACAACTAATAACAATGATGATAATAATTATCATTATTATTATTATTATTTGAATGGTTTTACCACGCTTTATTTTATATAAACTTGATTATGGGCCAAGACTTAATATTTTATACATAAAATCTTAGAACATTAATATGGTTTTATTTAATTTGTTACTTAGTAAAAAAAAATGCAAAACGGCATGTATTTCAGAGAAAGGCTTCCTACAGATATGAATTTCCATTAAAAAACAAATATCATGAGGCAGTCACTATTCTATTGTTTGTAGGTTACATAGCTTTGCTGAAAATTAAAATGGAAGCATGCTTTTGTCCTAGTCGAAAGCACCTAACATTTTGCCAATCAAACACTATCACGGGGAAATCACCTTGATTGTCTAATTTCGAAAATGCACCAAAAACCCGGTCATCCATTCTTTAATCTGGACCAACGAGCCACCTGTAGCGATAATCCAATTGCTAACAACAATTAGAGCCTAGTTAACAACCCTTTATTACGGGAGGTGCGTGCTTGCGAGCTATCTCCTGGCGCAAACCCCTCGCCGTGCCAGTAAGGTCGGCAGGGCGCACACAATCCAGTAATCACTCGTAATTGTGGAGTTTCTCTCCGAATAATGTATTCACTGCACACTAATGAACCTTCCGGATATGCTCCACACTCCGGGACTTCCTTGTTAATGCATCAGATTATTAATCAAAACGGCAGCCTGCGCTTTCGGATGCGCGGGAAGTCACGTGTTCAAATCTTGGGGTTTTAAGACCGACCACACCACAAAAATCTGGCTGTGGATATTTTTCAGATCAAACCCTTTTTTTTATTACGTGGGTTCGTGTCGGCCAATTTGCTAAAGAAATTATGTTTTAATGTAATGGAAATGAGGATATTAACGCGTGTGGAATTGTTTGGGTAAATTTACTGGGGGTTTATTTAAATTTTGTAAACGATGGGGTAGCCAAACACGAAGGGGGGAATCTTTATTAGCGCTTTAAAATATGCGCATCCCGAGATACTGACTTTATTTTCTTGTATGGAGAGCAAAAAAACACGAGGGGAGAGAGAGAATCTACGGCAGACAGAAAAGTAAGTGCTGGATAAACATAACTACATTTATAAAACTTCTTTCCCCCCCCCCCCCTCTCCATATGTGTGTGGTGTGTGTGTGTGTTGGGGGTGTGTGGTGTGTGTGGGTGTTTTGTGTTGTGTGTGGTGTGAATTATCTAATATCCTACTAATTATAATATTATATATATATAATTTTAAATATAAAATATATATATGTGTGGTTTTGTGTGGGGTGTGTGTTTTTGTGTGGGTGGTGTGTGTGTTTTAGTGTATATATATATAAAATAATATATATAAAAATTTATATTTATAATATTTATATATGTATATTATATGTATATTATTAATATATTAATATATAATATTATAATTTTAATATATATATATATATACATTTTATGAAATTATATAAAATTTTGTATATATATAATATATATAAAAATTAATATTATTATTATATATATAATATAAAAATCACCACACACACACACATTGTTCACATACCTACTTTTCCCGGCTTTTCTTTTGGGGTTTTTAAATCATACTTTAATTTTCTTTTAAATCGGGGATGAAGACGAGTCTCCACACCCCTTATTTTTTTTTGTGTATGAATAACCCATTAGGACATTTTATCCCTGCCCTTTAATCAAAATTATATTTCGAGCAAAAAAAGTGCTTCCAACTTTGAAGATTGTAATCGATGATAAAAAAAAGTCAAGAGTATGCGTCTATAAAAATAAGTAATTAAGATGATCAGGGGTGTGTAATATAATATATAAAAATAATATATATATATATATATATATATATTTAAATATATATTAAAATATATATATAATTTTATATTTATATATATAATATATATATTATTTATATTTTTTATATTATATATATATTTATATATATTTATATTTTAAAATTTTAAATTTTTATTCTATATATATATATATATTTTATATATATATATATTATTATATTTTATATATAATATATATTTATATTATTATATATATAAAAATATATAATTTTTTATACACACCCCATGATCTCTAAATTATTTATTTTTTATATGACGCTATACTCTTGACGTTTTTTTTCATGATTACAAAATATCTCAAAATTGGAAAGCACTTTTTAGCCCAACTATAAATTTTTATTAAAAGGCAGGGGGGTAACGTCCTAATGGGGTTTTTTCCTACACAACAAAATAGGGATGTGAGGAGACCGTCTTTATAGATATTAAAGAAAATTAAGTTTTTATTTAAAACCTGACAAAGAATGCCCGGAAACGTAGTGTAGTATTCATATTGTGTGTGGTGTGTGATTATATATATATATTATATATTATATTTTATATATAATATATATTTAAAATTTAAATATATTTTATATATTTAT
>NW_023648372.1:23231-33866 GCF_015228065.2 Penaeus monodon | reverse complement strand
AGCCTTATGTACTCTATTATTCATTATCAGAAATATATAAGATGATAAAGTGAGAATAAGAGAATTTGATAACATTGATGATTATTAATACTATTACTATTATCATTATCATTATAATTTTTATCATTATTATATTATTATTATATTATTATTATTGCTATTATATATTATTATTATTATTATCATTATTTAGTATTATTATTACTATTATTATTACTTTAATTATTAGTATTATTGCCAAAATGTATTATAACTGCAATAATAACAATAATGATAATAATAAGTATAATAATAATAATACCAATCGTTATAATATTGTTATTAATATTATTATTGTTATTATTATCATTATTATTTTTACTGGTAGTATAATTGCAAAAATAATTATTATAACAGTAATAATTACAGTAATAAAGATATTAATTAAAATAATGATATAAATAATTATCAAAAAAACGTTATTATTGTAATTATCATTGTTATTACTATTATTTTTGTATTTGTTATTAGTATAGTTGCAAAAATAGATATTATAACTGCATAATGATGATAATGATGATAATGATGATGATAACGATAATAATGATGATAATCGTGATAATAATGATGATAATAACGCTAATTGTGTCCATATATAATAAAAAAGGTAAAAGAAAAAAATCCCAAAAGTCGAAAAAGCGGCAAAATCTAGCGAAATATAGCCTTATGAGAGTATACGGCAAGATGACGTTTTTCCGATTCATTTGATGAATTTGGGAATTATTAGGGTAATAATGATAATAATTTCCAGAGTTCTATTAATCATGACAATAATGATGATAAAAGTGAGAATGAAGAGAATTTGGATAACATTTGAAAGTGATTAATATTATTACTATTATCATTATTATTATCATTATAATAATAATAATAATTATTATCATTATTATTATATTATTATTATTATTATTATTATTATTATTATCATTATATTATTATTATTATTATTATTATGGGATTTTAAGCATTTCTGCACTGGCTGTTCTTATTGCCGTTTTTCTTCCTGTTAGGCGAGTCATAGCAAATGACTAAAGGCTAACAGTTGTCCTTCTCCTTTAAAGTTCTAGCACTTTTCTCAGTATTTTTGCCGTCCCCAATAAAGCAGTCTTCAGCAGTACTCCAACCTCAGGCCCAATGTCCATATTTTCAATTCAACATTCAAGATCTTTTGTAACGCTTCCGAGGGCACCAATCACTACTGGAACAACTTTTGCACATCGCAGTTCCCACAAACTTTTTATTTCCCTTTTCAGATCTTGGTGCTTTTCTACCTTCTCTAATTCTTTTTCTGCAATCCTCGTATCTGCAGGTACGGCAATATCAACTATTAGAGCCTCTTTCCTTTCCTTATGAATTACTATAACATCTGGTCTTCTTGCCTGAATGACGTTATCACATTGTACATTGATATCCCACAGAATTTTCACGGCCTCGTTCTCAACAACACTCTCTGGGGTGTGTTCATACCACTTATCTGAATGTTCAAGCCCATGTTTCCTACACAAATCCCAGTGTACTTTCTTTGCCACGTTGTCTTTTGTACTCTTTCTGGGCTAATTTCTCGCACTCTGAAACAATATGTTGTATGCTTTCACCTCGTTTACCACACATTCTACACAGAGGACTGTCGTTGCTCTTTTCTATATAATGCTTCACGTAGTTGGTCCTTATTGCTTGCTCTTGTGCAGCACATAGGAGTGCTCCCGTTTCAACCTTCAAATCACTCCTTGACAGCCATTCCCAAGATTTAACCCTGTCTACCTTATCTGGCATCTCTCTAACGAATTGCCCATGCATTGCCTTTCCTGTCCATTTTTGTTTGAGCTCTTCTGCCTTTTTCCTTTTGAATTCTTCTTTCTCCATTGTTTCCTCTGTCGGTATGGTTCCTGATGCACACACACCTCTTATCAACAACTCTTCTGAGTTTGCCACATAAAAACCTAAGCTGTTTTCTTCTCCTTTTACACATTGTTCCACACTGATAAGGCCACGACCTCCTTCCTTCCTTTTCATATATAGTCTGGGTACATCACTCTTTGGGTGCATGGCACCATGCATTGTCAGGTTTTTTCTTGTCTTTCTGTCGATACTTTTCAGTTCACTCTCTCTCCAGCTTATTATTCCTGCTCCATATCTGAATATTGCTACTGCCCAGGTATTAATTGCAGTTACTTTGTTTCTTCCATTCAACTTGGACTTTAGAATTAACCTCAGCCGTCGCTTATACTCCTTCATTGTTTTCTCTTTCATTTCATTCTCCTTCACCTTATCTAATTCCACAATACCCAGATAAGAATATCCTTCTTGTTCAACTTCTTTTATTATCTCATCATTCGGTAATTCTATGCCCTCACATCTTACAATCTTCCCTCTTTTTAGGACTAGAACCCCACATTTCTTGATTCCAAATTCCATGCTTATATCAGTACTAAAATGTGAGTAGTCTGTATTACGGAGTCTATCTGTTCTTCACTCTTGGAATATAGTTTTAAATCATCCATAAAGAGTAGGTGATTAAGTTTATACTCCTTTTTCCCCCACTCATAGCATATATTTACCTTTCTGAGTAATGACGATAATGGTATCATGCTCAAGACAAATAACAATGGTGACAAACTATCCCCTTGGAATATCCCTCTTTTAACATCCACCTCGCCGAGTTCCTCTCCATTGGAAGTTAAGGACAACTTCCACTGCACCATGCTTCTTTGCAAAAACTCCCTCACGTTACCAGCTATTCCAAACATTTCCATGCACTCACTAATCCAACTATGGGGAACGAAGTCATAAGCTTTCTTATAGTCTATCCACGCCATAGCCAGATTAGTGTGCCCTTTCCTGCAATCCTTCAGGATTGTTTTGTCAATCAAAAACTGATCTTTTGTACCCCGACTCTTTCGCCTGCAACCTTTTTGTTCATCAGGTAGTAGCTGTTCTCTGTCTAGGTAATCGTACATTTGATCAGCTATGATTCCTGTCATCAGTTTCCACATCAGTGGAAGGCATGTTATCGGCCTATAGTTCTCAACCGTATTCCCTTTCCTGGGATCCTTCTGGCACAACACTGTCCGTCCATGTGTTAACCATTTGGGAAGGGTATCCGTTCCCATCAAAATCTTATTTAGTTGATCAGCAATTCTGTCGTGCAAGTTGGTCAGGTTTTTGATCCAATATCCCTGGACACCATCTTTGCCTGGAGACTTCCAGTTTGGCATTTTCTTAGCTTGTTTTCTGACATTTTCAATACTTATAGTGACCCCTTCCTGTGAGTGTCTCCCTTTAAATTCATCCTTTAACTCAGACAGCCATTTTTGTTATGTTCCTTCTTCACTGTCCAAATATCACCCCAAAACCTTCTACTCTCCTCAGCATCTGGTATCTCGTTTGTTCTAACTTTATCCCCATTCAATTCCTTGTAAAAAAAAATTCTGGTCAACACTAAATGTTCAATTTTGTCTGAACTGGTTAATCCTTTGATCGTATCTCTTAATTTTTGCACTTTTGGCAATCATTCTTTGTTTCAATTCTTCAACCACAGTTTTAATACCTTTCTTATTCACCCGATATTTCTCTTTCAGTCTCTGCAATTTTTCATTTTTCTTGTGGCTGAGTTCACCTCTTAAGTCTCTCTCTAGTATGTTTACATCTTTCCTTATTCTTTTGATATCTCCAATGCGGCGTTTCCACCAAGGATCTTTCTTAGCTCTAAATTCCCTCTTCTTTAACCCTAGCTGTTCTGCAACCCATACAGTTGCTGCCCTTATCAATTCATTAGTTTCTGTGATGTTTTTGGTTTCAATGTGGCGAATCACTTGATTTACTCTATTCATTTCTCTCTTCAGTTTGTTCTTATCAACCTTTTTAAAGGATATTCCTTCTGCTGCTTTATTTTCAACATGAATTTTTCTTAGATTCTCAACAATTACCCTTTGACTTTCAGACAAGATATTCTCTAACACATCATCATCTTCGACAACAAAACCTCCATTTTGCTGATCATTTTCCTCCACATTTACATCATCCACCAAATTTTCCTCAACATCGCCATCCACAAAGTTTTCGTTATCTATCTCCTCTCTACCATCCTCCTCATCATTATTAGCTTCTCTTTCCTCTCCCTCTATAACACTTCTTTTTATCATTTCCAACTCAAGTTCTGAAAGCCAACCGTTCTTTCTGATGGCTCTGGCCTGGTCACATATACGTTGCTCAGTCGACTCAAACCCTCCTCTGTTCCTCCATTCTCTGAACTTTCTTTGCCTGTATCCTCTGTTAGGTTTTCCATTTTCATCAAATGGTTTACTTCTGTAAAAACATTCCATAACTACTTTACTTCTTTATTCCACTTTGTTCTCACAGTAGTAGGATAACGACCGGGTCTCCGCTGTCGAACCGGAGAACACCTGCCGGGCGAGGGACCTTCACATAAAGTTCCAGCCCCATTCACGCCGTTGTCTGGGTTATTTTGATTTGGCATTACACTCATAAAGAGGATTGTGGTAATAAGGTGTCACAACCACCAGTATTTTTATCGTGATACCATCACTAGGGAGGTTGCTATTCAAAGCTAAAGAGTCCCCCCCACCCATTTTTATTATTATTATTATTATTATTATTATTATTATTATTATTATTATTATTATTATTGTTATTATTTTTATTATTATTTTTATTATTAGTAGTAGTAGTAGTAGCAGTAGTATTACTTTAATTATTAGTATTATTGCCAAAACATGTATTATAACTGTAATAATAACAATAATAATAATAATAAGTATAATAATAATAATAATAATCGTGATAATATTGCTATTAATATTATTATTGTTATTATCATTATCATTATTTTTACTGGTAGTATAATTGCAAAAATAATTATTATAACATAGCCGAAACCTAATAAGCATAATCTAACCTAAACTTAATGAGCATAATCTAACTTAACCTAAGCCTAACCTCACCCAAAGCTAACCTTACTTAAACCTAACCTAATCTATGCCACCTACCTTATCCTAATTGACAACGTAAGTATTGTCGTGATTCTAAGCTATGACATCCAGCAATTTGTCGACTCCATGTTATGGTCCTACAAAAGACGCCAGCAAATATTAAATTTTATGCTACCTGATAACTTACAGTAAGTGTACAAACGTACTTGGAGTACTGTATCAATTATGTTGCAGAACAGTCAACTGAAATTATAGAGGTAAGCCTTGAAGTGATTCTGCACACAAATAAAAAGTGAAAGTGAAGTAAAATGGAAATGTATGCTAATTGAAAA
Organism: Penaeus monodon; assembly: GCF_015228065.2. Taxonomy (NCBI): domain Eukaryota; kingdom Metazoa; phylum Arthropoda; class Malacostraca; order Decapoda; family Penaeidae; genus Penaeus; species Penaeus monodon. Next base: position 28,546 of record NW_023648372.1, on the reverse strand, counting down.
ATTAAGTGTACAAAGGTTAGGCTTAGATTAGTTTGGGTTAGATTTCGGTTAGGGTATGTTAGGTTGGGTAGGTTAGGTTAAACTGGATTGAGATGGGTTAGGTTTACTAGTTAGTTAGGTTATTTTATTAGTTTAGGTTAGGTTATGTCATGTTTATTAGTTTTGTTTAAGTTAGGTTGTTAGGGTACATTAGGTCAAGGTAGGTTAGGTTATGTTTATTCGTTTAGGGTAGGTTCGGTAACTGGAATTGCTTTAAAAAGTAAATGCTGATGTAGTTTATTCTTTTTCTCTATTTATAAATATATATATATATATATATATATATATATATATATATATATAACGTCAATAATATATGGTTAACATTTTTTTTTCTTTTATTGATGATAGAAACATGCGAAGAAAGTGAATAATGTAGTCATCATAGAAAACACAATGTCCGATTATTATAAGGATAAACAAAGATCATGTAGAACGGAAAATATTTAAACGTAGAATCATTCTATACAATTACTGAACGTGCTTTTTAGGTGAATTATAGATACCCAATCAATAAACTAAAAATAAAAATGAAATTTATTTATTACTATCCAACACAAGGTTCATTTTTCGAAGTTTCAAAAATCAACATTGCTAGAAGTTTAGTGTTTCCTTATACCTAAATGAATACCCAAAATGCATTTTCCAAAGGTCCTAAAATGAATACTTTTAAATGTCAATTGTGTCCTTATACCTAACCTAACCGAACTTTTCCGAACCTAACCTAAAGCTTAGCTACATAGAATAACAATTCTAGTCTAACCTTACGATTTTAGCCTAACCCAACAATCATAACCTATGCGTCACTTAAACTAACCCATATCTAACCTAACCTAAACCAACCTATACCTAACCTAAATTAACGATTGAGCCATAACTTAATATTTCTAACCCTTTCTAAACATGCTAACGATTCTAACCAAACCATTCTAACCTAAATGTAACCTAAACTAACCTACCCCATATCTAACCTAGGCTAAACCTAACCCAATCCAACTTATCTAACATAACCTAAACTATTGTTATTATTACAGTTATAATATATTTTTTAGAAGTAATACTAATAATTAAAGTAATAATAATAATAATATTAATAATAATAATAATAATAATAATAACAATAATAATAATTATTATTATAATAATAATAATAATAATAATAATAATAATAATAATATTAATGATAATAATAATAATAATAGTAATAATAGTAATAATCATGAAATGTTATCCAAATCATCTTTATTCTCACTTTTATCATCATTATTATCGTGATTCATAGAATTCTGGTAATTATTATCATTATTGCCCTAATAACTGCCAAAATCGTCAAATAAATCCGAAAAACTTCATTTTGAAGGAAACTCTCAAAAAGCTATATTCCGCTAGATTTTGCCGCTTTTTCGACTTTTGGGATTTTTTTCTTTTACCTTTTTTATTATATATGGACAAAATTCCTGTCATTATCATCATGATTATCATTATCATTATCGTTATCATCATCATTATGATCATTATCATCATTATTGCAATTATTATCATCATTATTGCAATTATTATCAATATTATTGCAATTATTGCAGTTATAATATATATTTTTGCAACTAATAATTATTTATATCATTAATTTAATTAATATCGTTATTACTGTAATTATTACTGTTATAATAATTATTTTTTCAATTATACTACCAGTAAAAATAATAATAATGATAATAATAACAATAATAATATTAACAACAATATTATAACTATTAATATTATTATTATTATTATTATACTTATTATATTATTATTGTTATTATTACAGTCATAATATATTTATTGGAAGTAATACTAATAATTAAAGTAATAATAATAATAATAATAATAATAATAATAATAATAACAATAATAATAATAATAATAATGATAATAATAATAATAATTATTATTATAATAATAATAATAATAGTAATAGTAATACTACTACTAATAATAGCAATAATAATAATAATAATAATAATAATAATAATAATAATAATAATAAATAATAATAATATTAATAACAACAACAACAACAACAACAACAACAACAACAACAACAACAACAACAACAACAACAACAACAACAATAATGATAATAGTAATAATATTAGTAACGAAATGTTATCCAAATTCTCTTTATTCTCACTTTTGTAATCATTATTGTCATGATTAATAGAATTCTGGTAATTATTATCATTATTACCCTAATAATTGCCATCATCAAATGAATCGGAAAAACGTCATTTTAGAGTATACTCTCGAAATGCTATATTTCGCTAGATTTTGCCGCTTTTTCGACTTCTGGGATTTTTCTCTTTTACTTTTTTTATTATATATAGACACAATTCTTGTCATTATCATAATTCTTATCATGATTATCATCATTATTATCGTTATCATCATGATTATCATCATTATTATCATCATTATCGTCATTATTGCAATTATTATCATCCTTATTGCAATTATTATCATTATTATTGCAATTCTTGTAGTTATAATATACATTTTTGTAACTATACTAATAACAACTGCAAAAATAATAGTAATAACAATAATAATTACAATAATAACGTTTTTATAATAGTTATTCATATTATTATTTTATTATATTATTATTATTATTTTTCTTTTGTTTTTATTTAGTTCATATATTTTTTGGCAATAAACTAAAAATTTAAAGAAATTTAAAGTAACAGTAATAAAATAATAATAAAAATAAAAATAATAATGGGAAATAAAAAAAATAATAAAAAAACAACAATAATTTATAAAATAAAATGATAGATGATATCATCATAAAGGGGGGCTAACGCCGACGGGGGCGCAGGGCCGCACCACCCTTCGTTTCCCAGCCCGAGGTCCCCGAGGCGAGTTCCAGGCAGGACACGGCCCATCCTATTTCCCTCCGACAGGTCTCGTGAGTCCCCAAGCCAGATCCCCTAGGACGCCCAAGGTCTCTCCACCCGGGTTTGTCTCGCAGGGGAACAACCTGGTGGCAGGGTCGTCCATAGGGGGGCGATTTTCCCCATATACTGAGTGCGACCCCGGTTTATGCAAGTAACAGGTCCCAGCCAGTCTCACGGTGTAACCCCCGGGTTTTGGACAGGGGTCTGCCAATGAAACCCCTGATCCGGCGAAGGGGGATTTTTACAAAAGGCCAAGGCGAGACCCAAGGCACGGGATAGCGCCAGGTTTCGCTTCCATAGAGAAAAAACGGGAAAGTACAAGGCCTTGAAGAACGCGTTTGGCCCTTCTGCATAGGTACGACATCTCCAAACGCTTTTTGATCGAGTTCAGGGGCCCCTTTTCCCAGACCAACCCGTCTATGATTTCCTGGTTGAAAACCCAGAGATATGGAATACCTCCCAAAGGGTATGAAAAAACTTTTGTGACTTAAAGTCCTCGCCGAAGCTGGATGACTAACGGGCCCCAAAACAGGCCCCAAAGTCCTGAATCTGGTCTTGGCCCAGGAGACCCTAAGCCTAGGGTTGCCTATTTAAATGCATCAAGAGCCGCCACAAGTACTCAAGGACTCAGATAGGAGGGAAAACTTTCCGGCAAAGTCAAGGTCCGAGCCCTTTAATTTTGCCAGTTTTGCCCGCACTGACTTTTGGGTAGTAGCTTGCCCCTTTTCCAGTCCATACAAGTGTGAAAGGTGGGGGCAAGGACAACCTTTTCCCCCCCCGAATTTAAAGGGAAAAAGTTCGACATACCCCCACCCCCCTTTACACCTTTTAGTCCCCCTATAGGGCTTGCTATCAGGCCCAAAAATCTGTGTCGGAATTCCCCCCCACCTCAGGATCTCCCATTTGCGATTCCCGAGCACCGAGTAAACGCCCTTTTTTGAGGTCGATGAGGGTGCAAGCAACCCCCCGACCAAAACTCACGATGGCGTCCACAATTTCTCGAAGCGTAGAAAGGTCTATTGTGGACTTGCCCGGAGTAAATCCCGGAGCTCCGGCTCTGGTGCCCAGGGTGGGGTTTTTCGGTCCGTTTTTAGAAGAAGGAGCGGAACCTTGCCGGTATGCTGAGCAGTGTAAGCCAGGTAGTTTTACAGTCCCATCGATCCCCTTTCCCCTTTCCCGAGAGGGAGACCCCGCCCTCGCGGTCAGGGGGAATGGTACCCGACGCCAAAGGCGTCAGGGGCTGAGAGGCCCCGAGCCTAGGCACCCCCAGCCTTAGAGTTTAGCAGGGAACACAAGCCTGCAGCTTTCCCAAAATTTTGCTTGGAAATCGCCAGCCTAAACCCCTGTTTGGGTAGGAGGTTCCTCGCTAGGGGGGGTCGGCACAGGGCACTGGAATCGCTTGGGATCAAGCTAACTGTTTGGGGGATCCACCTGGTACAAATGTCAAAAAACTAGCCCAACGTTACGAACCCCAACGATTGAGAGATCCGTCCATCCCCTGACGGATGCGTTCTGTGAGGGGGGCTTTGGGTTTAGTTTTCAGGGCTTGGGGGCAGGGCGAAGGTCATTTACAAAAAAAAGGCCTTCGACCTCCTCAGCAAATTTCCCGAGAAGTTCCTGTCCCCTTTTCGCAGGTCCCAGCCCTAGCACCCGGAAGACGCAAGAATTGATTTCCATTTAGCCCAGCCTTGCGACACGTTCAGTGGGCCCCTTTAAATTTCCAGGGGAATGGTATTCTGCCTTTTCCTTGGGGCCCCCAATGGCTCCCGAGGCTCGATGTACGGCTTTAAGGACTCCCCCAGAGAAAAAAAGGGTCGTCAGGTTGCTGGTTTCTGAGAACGGTCAGAGATGCCGTGGCGAACCCAGGGACATCCTCCTCCCTTAGCTGTCCCAAGTGAAACCCCTTTGGGGGGCCATGGGGGGAGGGGATTTTTTGGGAATTGGACCCCCAGGGTAGCCCCAAGCAGCCTAGTGGTGCCACAAAACCCGCACTCCCGGGAAACCCCCGCATTTTGGGGACCTCCACGCGTGTACAAGAATGTGGTCGATTCCCTGGCCCTGTACCCCCCACGCGACCAAATCCCGCGAGCGTTGGGGGCTGGGACAGGGGCCAGAGATCCTCATTTTTTTGGGGCCTAGCAAAAATCCCGGAGAAAGGGGGATTTTTCGCGCTGGATCAGCCCCGACCATGGGGGCCGACAGAATTTCCCACCAGTCGGTCACAGCCGGATACCGCATTGAAAACGCCCAGAACAATGCGAATGTCCCCCGGGGGCAAATCGTTTTTTGCCACAGATGCGAGTTTGGCGTGAACGCCCCTTCAATCGGTTTTTTGTACAT
>NW_023648372.1:15000-23131 GCF_015228065.2 Penaeus monodon | reverse complement strand
ATAATATATAATAATAATAATAATAATAATAATAATAATAAAGTATAATAGTAGTTAGTAGTAGTAGTAGTAGTATTAATAATAATAATAATAATATTAATAATAATAATGATATTAAAAATGATGATAGTAATAATAATAATCATCAATTGTTATCCAAATTGTTTTATTCCCACTTTTATCATCATTATTGTCATGATTAATACAGATCTGGTAATTATTATTATTACCCTAATAATATCCAAAATCATCAAATTAATGGAAAAAACGTCATTTTGCACTATTCTCTCAAAAGGCAATATTTCGCTAGATTTTGCCGCTTTCTCGACTTTGGGATTTTTTTTCTTTTACCTTTTTTGTCATATATGGACACAATTCCTGTTATTTTCATCATTATAACCGTTGTCACCATTATTATCATCATCATTATCATCATTATTGCAATTATTATCATCATTATTGCAATTTATATCATTATTATTGCAATTATTGTAGTTATGCTATATATTTTTGCAACTATACTAATAACAACTACAATTATAATATTAATAACAATAATAATAACAACAATAACGTTTTTATAATAATTATTTACATCATTATTTTAGTTTATCGTTATTACTGTAATTATTAACGTTATAATAATTATTTTTGTAATTATACTACCAGTAAAAATAATAATAAGGATAATAATAACAATAATAATATGAATAACAATATTATAACGACATCATTATTGTCATCATTAATACAATTCTTATAATGACATAGTCATCATTATCATTGTTATCATCATCATTATCATCATTATTATCAGCATTATTATCATTGCAATTATTTCAGCTATCATATATTTTTTTGCAATCATACAAATAATACAACAATAATAATTGTAATAATAATAATAGCAAAAATACGATTTTATAATCATTGTTTATATCATCATTTTATTTTATTTTATTTATTATTATCGTTATTATTGTAATTATTACAGTTTTAATAAGTACTTTTGTAATTATACTACTAATAAAAGTAATGATAATGACAATAATGAAAATAATATAATAACAAATTATGAGAACTATTATTATTATCATCATTATTGTTATTATCATTATTGCTATTATTACAGTTATAATACATTTTTTGTAATAATACAAATAATAAAAGTAATGATAATAATAATAATAATGATAATAATAATAATAATAATAATAATAATATAATAATAATAATCATAGTAATAATAATAATAATAAAGATAATAATAATAATAAATTATATTAGAATTCTTATTATTCTCATTTTTATCATTATTGTCATGATTAATACATTTCTAATAATTATTATCATTATTACCCTAATAATTGCCAAAATCATCAAAGAAATCGAAAAAAACAGGGGTTTGGAGTATACTCTCATAAGGCTATATTTCGCTAGATTTTGCCGCTTTTTCGACTTTTGGGATTTTTTTTCTTTTTCCTTTTTTATTATAAATGGATACGATTACTATTATTATCATGATTATTATCATCATTATCATCATTATCATTGTTATCGTCATCATTATCATCATTATCAGCATCAATATCATCATTATCGCAATTATCATCATCATTATTATCATTATCTTTGCAATTATTGCAGCTATGACATATTTTTTTGTAATTATACTAATAATAACGACAATAATAATAGTAATAACAATAATAATAACAATAATAACGATTTTATAATCATTATTTATATCATCATTTTATTTATAATCATTATTATTGTAATTTTTACAGTTATAAGTATTTTTGCAATTATACTACTAATAAAATTAATAATGGATTTTCCCGTCGGCAGCCTGACCTCGTGTATAAGCCGAAGTGTCCCTTGGGGGGGGGGGGGACTCTACGGGGCCTCACTCCAGGTTTAAATATAGACCTGCTAACTCTCCTGCCCTTAATACAAGCTGGATGGACGGAGCTAGTTGGACACTGTGGGTTGTGATAATGAAGAGAGTTGTGATAATTATGTCAGCTGTGAGTTCCATACTGGTGATACAGAACTCATTGTAGAGGTAAGTGTTCCAGAAAACTTTCTAGAAGGGTTTTAGGCCTTTCCCTGACCCTGAATTTGATGGTTGATTGTATATTGATAACAGTAGTAGTAACGATGATGATAATAATAATAATAATGATAATGGTTGCAATAATGATAATCAGAAATGTATCAATATATTTAGAATTAATCCCATATATCATATGTTGCTGTAGAATTTCAAATGCTGTGCCATGAAATTAAAAGTATTCTAGTTAATATTATTTTGAGCGCGCGCGCGTGTCTGTATACTCGTATTAGGGCAAATTATATAGTCAGTCATTTGAAATGAGTACACAAAACTTTCAAATTCAGTTAAAATCTTTGTGACAGCCAAGGAACAACGCTTACCAAAGGGAAATGAAGTAACTGTGCAACATCTTTACTGGTACTTCGTCCATGGCTTCAAAAAAATGGCTACTGCCTCTGCTTCCCACGAGCTTAGCATTATATGTATTTGTTATATACCTGAAAAATATACAACTTGTAAATCAGTTTCACTCCATGATGTTTACTTGAGTCAGTCGCATATATTCTGTGAACCAATCTGTCTCATTTTTTAAAAAGTTTTCTAGGTTGGAAGGACATAGGCAAAAAGAATAATGACTAATATTTGATAAACCAGATTTTAATGATATTATAAGGAAGAATATGAACGAAAAAATTCTTATAAAAGGAGGTAAGAGTTGGATAAAGAGAGCTGCCATATGCTACATGATATTATTCCCCCCTTCTTTGGAAAGTGGCATATCCATAGGTTTCATGGATAAAAGTCTACAATCTTCACAGTATAAATATCCAGTCTGCAATCTTCAACTGTATTGGATTTTACAATAAAAAAAAATTATATATATATATATATATATATATATATATATATATATATATATATATATATATATATATATAATATAATTGCTGTTTTTGAATTTCCCTTCTTTTTACCATTTTTAACGCTTCAATTAGGAGATATGCCCCAAGATATAAAGAAAAAAGTAAATTAAATGATTTTCAAGAGTTCATCACAGAAGCAAAGACGAGGAAAAAATAACAATAGAATAAAATAATTGTAGTGTTCATATACAGATATACAGATACTAAAAACACATTTATCTACATATTCCTGCAAACGAAACATTTTGCTGGGTTGACTCAGTTTTGGAAAAAATAAAGACATCTACATGTCTTTATTTTTTCCCAAACCAATTAAAAAAAAGACATGAAATGCAAAGGTTACGATTTTCTTTGGAGGCAGTAGACGTAGAAAACGTGGATTTAGAGACTAGATAGGAGAAACTCGTGTATCATTATTACTATCTATTTATTTATTAATTTTTAAATTATTATTTCTATTGTCATTATTATAACAAATACCACCATTATATCATTATGATACCAGAACTGCTATTATGACAACTACCACTATTATTTCTACTACACAAATAATCAATTAAAAGGTAATAATAATGATGACAGTCAATAATAACGATAGAAAACGATAATAATAATAATAATAATAATAATAATAATAATAATAATAATAATAATAATAACAACAACTCCATTATCATACGAGTATTTCATAAATAGACGAATGCTAATGACAGCAGCGGTAAGTACAGTGGAACCAAGGAAGAAAGAAATGTATTTAGAATGAATAACCTCTAGGTTTTACTACTTCCCTGTAATAAGGAAATCAGAAATAAAGCAGGAGAAAAACATAAGAAAGGGTGATAAATATATATTTGTGGACTTTTTTTTCAAATCAAATGTTATCCAAATTCTCTTTATTCTCACTTTTATCATCATTATTGTCATGATTAATAGAATTCTGGTAATTATCATCATTATTACCCTAATAATTGCCAAAATCATCAAATGAATCGGAAAAACGTAATTTTGGAGTATACTCTCAAAAGGCTATATATCGCTAGATTTTGCCGCTTTTTCGACTTCTGGGATTTTTTTTGTACCTTTTTAAAATTATATATGGACACAATTCCTTTTATTATCATCATTATTATCATGATTATCATCATTATTATCGTTATCATCATTGTCATCATTATTGAAAAATCTTATCATCATTATTGCAATTATCATCATTATCATTGCAATTGTTGCAGGCATAATATATATTTTTGCAACTATACTAATAAATACTACAAAAATAATAGTAAAAATAATAATTACAATGATAACGTTTTTATGATAATTATTCATATCATTATTTTAATTAATATCGTTATTACTGTAATTATTATAGTTATAATAATTATTTTTGCAATTATACTACAAGTAAAAATAATAATAATGATAATAATAACAATAATAATATGAATTACAATATTATAACGATTATTATTATTATTATTATTATTATTATTATTATTACTATTATTATTATTATTATTATTATTATTACAGTTATAACATATTTTTCGGCAATTTTACTAATAATTAAAGTAATAATAATAATAATAGTAATAATAATAATAATAATAATAACAATAATAATAATAATGATAATAATAATAATAACAATAATAATTAAAAAAAAAAAAATAATAATAATGATAATAATAATAATAATAATAGTAATAATAGTAATAATCATCAAATGTTATCCAAATTCTCATTATTCTCACTTTTATCATCATTATTGTCATGATTAATAGAATTCTGGTAATTATTATCATTATTGCCCTAATAATTGCCAAAATCATCAAATTAATCGGAAAAAACGTGATTTTGGAGTATACTAGATTTTACCATTTTTTCGACTTTTGGGATTTTTTTTCTTTTACCTTTTTTATTATATATGGACAGAATTCCTGTCATTATCATCATTATTATCACGATTATCATCATTATTATCGTTATCATCATTATCATCATTATTGCAATTATTATCATTATTATTGTAATTGTTGCAGGTATAATATATATTTTTGCAACTATACTAATAACAACTACAAAAATAATAGTAATAACAATAATATTTTCAATAATAAAGTTTTTGTAATACTTATTTACATCATTATTTCCATTAATATCTTTATTACTGTAATTATTACTGTTATAATAATTATTTTTGCAATTATACTACAGGTAAAAATAATGATAATGGTAATAATAACAATAATAATATTAATAACAATATTAAAACGATTAGCAATATTACTATTATACTTTTTATTATTATTATTGTTATTATTATAATATATATTTTTGGCAATAATAATAATAATTAAAGTAATAATTATAATGATAATAATAACAATAATAATAATAATAATAATAATAATGATAATAATAATGATAATAATAGTAGTAGAAATGATAATAATAGTAAAAATAATAGTGATGATAATAATAATAATAATAATAATAATAATAATAATAATAATGATGATAATAGTAATAATATTATTAATCATCAAATGTTATCCAAATTATCTTTATTCTCACTTTTATCATCATTAATGTCATTCATGATTAATGGAATTCTGGTAATTATTATCATTTTTACCCTAATAATTGCCAAAATCATCAAATAAATCGGAAAAACATCATTTTTGTGTATACTCTCAAAAGGCTATATTTCGCTAGATTTTGCCGCTTTTTCGAATTCTGGGATTTTTTTTCTTTTACCTTTTTTAAATTATATATGGAGAGAATTATTGTCATTATCATCATTATTATCGTTATCATCATCATTATCATCACAATCATTATTATCATCATCATTATTGCAATTATTATCATCATTATTGATATTATCATCATTATTGCAATTATTATCATTATTATTATAATTATTGCAGTTATAATATATATTTTTGCAACTATACTAATAAGAACTAAAAAAATAATAGTAACAACAATAATAATTATAATAATAACGTTTTCATAATAATTAATTATATCATTACATTAATTAATAACGTTATTACTGTAATTATTACTGTTATAATAATTATTTTTGCAATTATACTACCACTAATAATAATAATAATGATAATATTAACAATAATAATACTAATAACAATATTATAACGATTATTATTATTATTATTATTATTATTATTATTAAAATTGTTATTATTACGGCTATAATATATTTTTTGGCAATAATACTAAAAATTAAAGTAATAATAATAATGATGGTGATGATAATAATAATAATAATAATAATAATAATAATAACAATAATAATAATGATAATAATAATAATAATAATAATAATAATAATAATAATAATAATAATAACAAAAATAATAATAATAATGATATCATAATGATATAAATAATTAATATAAAAACGTTATTTTTGTATTTATTATTGTTATTACTATTTTATTTTTGTAGTTGTTATTAGTATGGTTGCAAAAATATATATTATAACTGCAATAATTGCAATAATAATGATAATAAATGCAATAATAATGATAATAATTACAATAATGAATATAATGATGATGATAATGTGATAATGATGATAATGATGATGATAACGATAATAATGATGATAATCATGATAATAATGATGATAATGACAGGAATTCTGTCCATATATAATAAAAAGGTAAAAGAAAAAAAAATCCCAAAAGTTGACAATGCGGCAAAATCTAGCCTTTTCAGAAACTCTAAAATAATGTTTTTCCTATTCATTTGATGATTTTGGCGATTATTAGGGTAATAATGATAACAATTACCAGAATTCTATTATTCATGACAATAATGATGATAGTGAGAATAAAGAGAATTTGGATAACATTTGATGATTATTAATGTTATTACTATTATCATTATTATTATCATTATTATTATTATCATTATTATTATTATTATTATTATCATTATTATTATTGCTTTAATTATTATTATTATTGCTTTAATTATTAGTATTATTGCCCAAAAAATATTATAACTGTAATAATAACAATAATAATAATAATAAGTATAATAGTGATAATACTAATCGTTATAATATTGTTATTAATATTATTATTGTTATTATTATCATTATTATTTTTTTTACCTGTAGTATAATTAAAATAATTATTATAACAGTAATAATTACAGTAATAACGATATTAACGGAAATGATTATATAAATAACTATTATAAAAACGTTATTATTGTAATTATTATTGATATTACTATTATTTTTGTAGTTATTGATAGTATATTTGCAAAAAATATATTATACCTGCAACAATTGCAATAATAATGATAATAATTCCAATAATGATGATAATGATGATGATAATGATGACGATAACTATAATAATGATGATTTAAAAGGTAAAAGAGAAAAAATCGCAAAAGTCGAAAAAGCTGCAAAATCTAGCGAAATATAGCCTTTTGAGAGTATACTCCAAAATGACGTTTTTTTTTCATTCATTTGATGATTTTGGCAATTATTAGAGTAATAATGATAATAATTTCCAGAATTTTATTAATCATGACAATAATGATGATAAAAGTGAGAATAAAGAGAATTTAGATAACATTTGATGATTATTAATATTATTACTTTTATCATTATTATTATTGTCCCAGCGGGCTGTGGGTCCCGCTGGGAGGGCAAATGTCGGGGTGCAGGATTGGAGCGAGAGTTACTCGTCCCGCCTGCGCCCCGGCAGGCGCCAACCCACCATGAAGCTTGTGGGGGAAAGCCCTCGGGAACCCCACAGGTGGATAGGCGGTCCCACAGCCTGCCGACCCCCTTTATCTGGGGCTGTGTTGGTGGGGGCGGCAGAGGTGGCGTGCACCCGGAGTGACCACCCGAGGCTTAACCTCAGGCGTGCTTTCCGAGTAGGCGCTTGGAACATCCGGTCCTTGCGGCAGGATGAGCGGTTACCTCTGCTATCGCGGGAATTGAAGCGACTGGGAGTTGAGGTGGCTGCCCTCTCAGAGGTGAGAAGACCTGGTAGCGGCACGATCAGTGTGGGTGGTTACACCTACTACTGGTCGGGCCGCAGCGATGGTCACCACCTCCAGGGTGTAGCCATAGCCATCCAGTCGACTTCAGCCT
>NW_023648372.1:0-7500 GCF_015228065.2 Penaeus monodon | reverse complement strand
TTAAAGGATGAATTTAAGGGAGACACTCACAGGAAGGGGTCACTATAAGTATTGAAAATGTCAGAAAACAGGCTAAGAAAATGCCAAACTGGAAGTCTCCAGGCAAAGATGGTGTCCAGGGATATTGGATCAAAAACCTGACCAACTTGCACGACAGAATTGCTGATCAACTAAATAGATTTTGATGGGAACGGATACCCTTCCCAAATGGTTAACACATGGACGGACAGTGTTGTGCCAGAAGGATCCCAGGAAAGGGAATACGGTTGAGAACTATAGGCCGATAACATGCCTTCCACTGATGTGGAAACTGATGACAGGAATCATAGCTGATCAAATGTACGATTACCTAGAAAGAGAACAGCTACTACCTGATGAACAAAAAGGTTGCAGGCGAAAGAGCCGGGGTACAAAAGATCAGTTTTGATTGACAAAACAATCCTGAAGGATTGCAGGAAAGGGCACACTAATCTGGCTATGGCGTGGATAGACTATAAGAAAGCTTTATGACTTCGTTCCCCATAGTTGGATTAGTGAGTGCATGGAAATGTTTGGAATAGCTGGTAACGTGAGGGAGTTTTTGCAAAGAAGCATGGTGCAGTGGAAGTTGTCCTTAACTTCCAATGGAGAGGAACTCGGCGAGGTGGATGTTAAAAGAGGGATATTCCAAGGGGATAGTTTGTCACCATTGTTATTTGTCTTGAGCATGATACCATTATCGTCATTACTCAGAAAGGTAAATATATGCTATGAGTGGGGGAAAAAGGAGTATAAACTTAATCACCTACTCTTTATGGATGATTTAAAACTATATTCCAAGAGTGAAGAACAGATAGACTCCGTAATACAGACTACTCACATTTTAGTACTGATATAAGCATGGAATTTGGAATCAAGAAATGTGGGGTTCTAGTCCTAAAAAGAGGGAAGATTGTAAGATGTGAGGGCATAGAATTACCGAATGATGAGATAATAAAGAAGTTGAACAAGAAGGATATTCTTATCTGGGTATTGTGGAATTAGATAAGGTGAAGGAGAATGAAATGAAAGAGAAAACAATGAAGGAGTATAAGCGACGGCTGAGGTTAATTCTAAAGTCCAAGTTGAATGGAAGAAACAAAGTAACTGCAATTAATACCTGGGCAGTAGCAATATTCAGATATGGAGCAGGAATAATAAGCTGGAGAGAGAGTGAACTGAAAAGTATCGACAGAAAGACAAGAAAAAACCTGACAATGCATGGTGCCATGCACCAAAGAGTGATGTACCCAGACTATATATGAAAAGGAAGGAAGGAGGTCGTGGCCTTATCAGTGTGGAACAATGTGTAAAAGGAGAAGAAAACAGCTTAGGTTTTTATGTGGCAAACTCAGAAGAGTTGTTGATAAGAGGTGTGTGTGCATCGGAACCATACCGACAGAGGAAACAATGGAGAAAGAAGATTCAAAAGGAAAAAGGCAGAAGAGCTCAAACAAAAATGGACAGGAAAGGCAATGCATGGGCAATTCGTTAGAGAGATGCCAGATAAGGTAGACAGGGTTAAATCTTGGGAATGGCTGTCAAGGAGTGATTTGAAGGTTGAAACGGGAGCACTCCTATGTTCATGCACAAGAGCAAGCAATAAGGACCAACTACGTGAAGCATTATATAGAAAAGAGCAACGACAGTCCTCTGTGTAGAATGTGTGGTAAACGAGGTGAAAGCATACAACATATTGTTTCAGAGTGCGAGAAATTAGCCCAGAAAGAGTACAAAAGACAACGTGGCAAAGAAAGTACACTGGGATTTGTGTAGGAAACATGGGCTTGAACATTCAGATAAGTGGTATGAACACACCCCAGAGAGTGTTTGTTGAGAACGAGGCGTGAAATTCTGTGGGATATCAATGTACAATGTGATAACGTCATTCAGGCAAGAAGACCAGATGTTATAGTAATTCATAAGGAAAGGAAAGAGGCTCTAATAGTTGATATTGCCGTACCTGCAGATACGAGGATTGCAGAAAAAGAATTAGAGAAGGTAGAAAGCACCAAGATCTGAAAAGGGAAATAAAAAGTTTGTGGGACCTGCGATGTGCAAACTTTGTTCCTGTAGTGATTGGTGCCCTCGGAAGCGTTACAAAAGATCTTGAATGTTGAATTGAAAATAGGACATTGGGCCTGAGGTTGGAGTACTGCTGAAGACTGCTTTATTGGGGACGGCAAAAATACTGAGAAAAGTGCTAGACTTTAAAGGAGAAGGACAACTGTTAGCCTTTAGTCATTTGCTATGACTCGCCTAACAGGAAGAAAAACGGCAATAAGAACAGCCAGTGCAGAAATGCTTAAAATCCCATAATAATAATAATAATAATAATAATAATAATTAATAATAATGATAATAATTATTATTATTATTATAATGATAATAATAATGATAATAGTAATAATATTAATCACTTTCAAATGTTATCCAAATTCTCTTCATTCTCACTTTTATCATCATTATTGTCATGATTAATAGAACTCTGGAAATTATTATCATTATTACCCTAATAATTCCCAAATTCATCAAATGAATCGGAAAAACGTCATCTTGCCGTATACTCTCATAAGGCTATATTTCGCTAGATTTTGCCGCTTTTTCGACTTTTGGGATTTTTTTCTTTTACCTTTTTTATTATATATGGACACAATTAGCGTTATTATCATCATTATTATCACGATTATCATCATTATTATCGTTATCATCATCATTATCATCATTATCATCATTATGCAGTTATAATATCTATTTTTGCAACTATACTAATAACAAATACAAAAATAATAGTAATAACAATGATAATTACAATAATAACGTTTTTTTGATAATTATTTATATCACTATATTAATTAATATCGTTATCACTGTATGTATTAATGGTATAATAATTATTTTTTGCAATTATACTACCAGTAAAAAAAATAATGATAATAATAACAATAATAATATTAATAACAATATTATAACGATTGGTATTATTATTATTATACTTATTATTATCATTATTGTTATTATTGCAGTTATAATACATTTTTGGCAATAATACTAATAATTAAAGTAATAATAATAATAGTAATAATAATAATAATAATAATGATAATAATAATAATAATAATAATAATAGCAATAATAATAATAATAATAATAATAATAATAATAATAATAATAATAATAATAATAATGATAATGATAATAGTAATAGTATTAATAATCATCAAATGTTATCCAAATTCTCTTTATTCTCACTTTTATCATCTTTATTGTCATGATTAATGCAATTCTGGTAATTGTTTTCATCATTACCCTAATAATTGGCAGTCATGAAATGAATGGAAAAAACGTCATTTTGCAGTATACTCTCATAAGGCTATATTTCGCAAGATTTTGCCGGTTTTTCGACTTTTGGGATTTTTTCTTTTACATTTTTTATTATATATGGAAACAAGTTCTGTTATTATGATCATTATTATCATGATTATAATCATTATTATCGTTTTCATTATCATTGTCATTATTATCATCAATATTATCATTATTGCAATTATTGACATCACTATTGCAATTGTTATCATTATTATTGCAATTGTTGCAGTTATAATATATATTTTTGCAACTATACTAATAACAACTACAATAATAGGAGTAATAACAATAATAATAACAGTAATAACGTTTTTATAATAACGTTTTTATAATAATTATTTATATCATTATTTCAATTAGTATCGTTATTACTGTAATTATTACTGTTATAATAACTATTTTTGCAATTATACTACCAGTAAGAATAATAATAATGATAATAATAACCATAATAATATTAAGAACAATATTAGAACGATTATTATTGTTATTATTATTATACTTGTTATTATTATTATTGTTATTATTACAGTTATGATATAGATTTTGGCAATAATACTAAGAATTAATGTAATAATAATAATAATAATAAAACAATAAATAATAATAATAATAATAAAAACAATAATAATAATAATAATAATAATAATAATAATAATAATAATAATAATAATAATGATGATGAGAATAATAATAATAATGATAATAATAATAATAATAATAATAATAGTAATAATCATCAAATGTTATCCAAATTATCTTTATTCTCACTTTTATCATCATTATTGTCATGATTAATAGAATTCTGGTAATTATCATCATTATTACCCTAATGATTGCCAAAATCATCAAATAAATGGAAAAAATGTAATTTTGCAGTAGACTCTCATGAGGCTAGATTTCGCAAGATTTTGCTGTTTTTCTTTTACTTTTTTATATATGGACACAATTCCTGTTATAATCATTATTATTATCATGATTACCATCATTATTATCATTATCATCATCATTATCATCATTGTCATCATCATTAACATCATTATTGCAAATATTATCATCATTATTGCAATTATTATAATTATTATTGCAGTTATATTATATATTTTTGCAACTATACGAATAACAACTACAATAATAGTAGTAATAGAAATAATAATAACAATAATAACGTTTTTATAATAATTATTTATAACATTATTTTAATTAATATCGTTATTACTTTAGTTATTATTATACTTATTATTATCATCATTATTGTTATTATTACAGTTATAACATATTTTTGGCAATAATAATAATAATAATAATAATAGGAATAATAATATAAGTAATGATAATAAAAAAAAAAGATAATAATAATAATAATAATAATGATAACGATAATAATAATGATAATAGTAATAATATTAATAATCATCAAATGTTATCCAAATTCTCTTTATTCTCACTTTTATCATCACTATTGTCATGGTTAATACAATTCTGGTAAATATTATCATTATTCCCCTAATAATTGCCAAAATCATCAAATAAATGGAAAAACGTCATTTTGTAGTATAATCTCAAAAGGCTAGATTTTGTCGCTTTTTCGACTTTACTATATTATATTTTTATATATGAAACAATTATTAGTATTATTATCATCATTATTATCATGATTATCATAATTATTATCGTTATCATCATCATTATCTTCATTATCATCATTATTGTGATTATTATCATCATTATTGCAATTATTATCATTATTATTGCAGTTATTTCAGTTATAATATATATTTTTGCAACCATACTAATAACAACTACAATAATAGTAATAATAAAAATAATAATAACAATAATAACTATAATTATTTTTATAATGATCATTTATATCATTATTTTGATTAATATCTTTATTACTGTAATTATTACTGTTAGAATAATTATTTTTCCAATTATACTACCAGTAAAAATAATAATAATGATAGTAATAACAATAATAATATTATTATTATCATTATTATTTTTGTTATTATTACAGTTATAATATATTTTTTGGCAATAATACTAATAATTAAAGTAATAATAATAATAATAATAATAATAATAATAATAATAATAATAATAATAATAATAATAATAATAATAATAGTAATAGTAATAATAATGATAGCAATAATAATAATAATCATCATCATCATCATAGTAATAATATTAATAATCATGAAATATTATCCAGATTCTCTTTATTTACACATTAATCATCATTATTGTCATGATTAATATAATTCTGGTAATTATCCTAATTATTACCAAAAGTATCATATAAATTGAAACAACGTCATTTACCGTATCCTCTGAAAAGGCTATATTTCCATAGATTTTGCCGCTATTTTGGACTTTTGGGATCTTTCTCTTTTACCTTTTGTATTATATATGGACACAATACCTGTTATTATCATCATTATTATCATGATCATCATTATTATTATCGTTATCATCATCATTATCATCATTATCTTTATTATAATTATTGCAATTATTATCATTATTGCAAGTATTATCATCATTATTGCAATTATTGCAGTTATTATATATATTTTTGCAACTATACTAATAAGAACTAGAATAATAATAGTAATAACACTAATAATAACAATAATAACGGTTTTATCATAATTATTTATATCATTATTTTAATTAATATCGCTATTACTGTAATTATTACTGTTTTTTGCAATTATACTACCAGTAAAAATAATAATATTGATAATAATTACAATGATAATACTATTAATAATATTATAACGATTATTATTATTATTATTATTATACTTAGTATTATTATTATTGTTATTATTACAGTCATAATTTTTTTTATTTTGGAATAATACTAATAATTAAAATAATAATGATAATTATGATAATAGAAAAAAAAATAGTAATAGTAATAATAATAATAGATATAATAATACTAATACTAATAATAATAATAGATATAATACTACTAATACTACTACTACTACTACTACTACTAATAATAATAATAATTATTATTCTTATTATAATAATAATGATAATAGTAATAATATTAATAATAATAATAATAATAATAATAATAATAATAATAATAATAATAATAATAATAATAACAATAATAATAATTATAATAATGATAATAATAATGATAAAAGTAATAATATTAACAATCATCAAATGTTATCCAAATTCTCTTTATTCTCACTTTTATCATCATTATTTTCATGATATATATAATTCTGGTAATTATTATCATTATTACCCCAATAATTGCTAAAATCATTAAATGAATGTAAAAAACGACATTTTGCATTCTATTCTCAAAACGCTATAATTCCTGTTATCATCATTATTATCATTATTTTAATTATCATCATTATTGCAATTATCATCATTATTATTTCAATTATTGCAGTTATAATATATATTTTTGCAACCAACAATAATAACGTTTTTATAATAGTTATTATATCATTATTCTAATTAATGTCGTTATTACTGTAATTATTACTGTTATAATAATTTTTGCAATTATACTACCAGTAAAAATGATAATAATGATAATAATAACAATAATAATATTAGTATATTATTATTATACTTATTATTATTATTGTAGCGGGGCGTAGACCCAGTAGAATTCACTATGTCTGGTTGAGTTCGGGCTCAACCGAGAATATAGATTTTATTTGGGAAAAGATTCGTCTGCAGTGAACAGATGTAAGATTCCAGGCCTACGGCACGCTGCCACCACCCGATTAGTAGGTTCGGGAACCGTGTGTGTTGTGTATGGGGGTGTGAATGTTGTATGAAAGAAGGTGGAAGGAAAGTACAGGATGTATGTGCTGAATGTTGGATGTGTAAGTGTGTATATGTGAAAAGGGAGATAGCGTAGGCTGAGCGTCTGCGTGGACGTGTTTGGAAGAAAACGCAAGATCATAAAATTCTTCTCTTCCTCAGTTTGAGCACCCCTCTGAAGTGGAACCCGTATAGCAAAGTATGTTGTTCTAGAGTATCAGCTAATATACTCCGATTCTCAGCCTTTCCCTTCACCTTGCTTAGGAAAGTTCAGCCTTAGTCTGAACCAGAACT
>NW_023648371.1:142907-146241 GCF_015228065.2 Penaeus monodon | reverse complement strand
TTAACGTCATGGGAAATCTGGCTGTAGTCAGGTGACATGAACTGCTGTCAAGAGCATTTTGGCTGAAGACTTGCCATGTATGCATAAATATCTTGGGAGGTTTCTTAGACTCATTTGGTGATTTTGCATTCTTCCCATCGATGATGAGTGTGGAACGTTATGTCCATGAGCCGTGACTGGAAGAGCGCTGGCACCTGGAGGATGCCATTTCCATGCTCAGCATCAAATTCCTGCTGCATAACTGGTGAAGCAGGTTGCATTACAGAAAACTGAATATTACAAAAAAATAAATAAACAAACAAATAAATAAATAAATGAATAAATAAATGAATAAGTAAATAATAAATGACACAAATTACAAAGTGTTACATATATATATTTTTTTTTGTACTAAGTTGTAGACTACCTTCAGATATGATATGAAGTCTGTGCAAGGAAAACAGTCTATTACCATCTGGATACTGCAAATCAAATGGCAAATATGGACAACTGAAAATGGCCAAAAGTTTAAGATGCTTATGCATAACAAGAGGAAAAACAATGCTACTAGGAGGCATAGAGGCTTGTCACCACACCACATGTTCACGCGCGCGGCCTACAAGCCGCCAACCAGTAGAGTTGTTGCTAATGTAAACTTAATGCCTGGATTTTTGGTCATGTGATCGCCAAAATGCAATCACATCCAAGGGATAAAGAAGGATGTACCAAATCTGACCCACTTTCTATATTTTTAAACCAATTTTTGGATTGTGTGTGGTTAAACTAAGCTTCATAAATCTATCAGTTCACTGCAAATATTTCAGATAATAATGTCTTCCCAAAGTATCACATGTGAAACTATTAATGAATTCAATCTAGACTATTTGAAATGAACAAAAATGCTCTTAATATTATCAAATGTACATTATCTTTTATACTTCCTCAGTTCACAGTATCCTATAAAATGCTTAAAATTACTTATTAAATTATTGCTTCCCCACAATTTCTTAATAGGCAATAAAATATGTATTGTAACCAAACAATCAAGTGTCAATATTGTGCATAGTTTGCCTGACATAATAAAAATAAGGAAGACTAAGATCTATTTGTCAGAAAAAAAGAAATAGAAATAGAAATATGAATAAAGGAACTCTTCAGATGAGCTGAGTTTCTGTGTACAGGATAAATCTTGTTCCACACTACAAGATCACTATTGTGTTATAAAAGTTTTAAAAATAACTATTCACAGTTAGCAGAATATTCAAAACTTATTTTAAACAATGCCAGATATATAACAGCTCATTCACATGATTACTGACAAGGGGGGCTTGAACTGCAATTTCTTGTGATGGATTCATGATGAACAAACTGAACATAAGATAATGAAGGGAAGAGCAAGAAAACACACAATTAAGCTGAAGGCCTTTTCACTTTATTGCTTCTTTCCCAGTTTACTTTCTTCTTTGAAATGTATCCCATATTCCTTGTTTTCAACCAATATAACCAATCAATTCACTGCATATGGTGTCACAAGGAATTACTGCCACTAGACACAGCTCAATCATCAAACTGCATTCACTTTACATTTGAACAAAGAAACTACAAGAAATAACAAATAACAACAGAGGTTTTCTTGTGTGTGAATGCCATATCAGGTACAAAGGGGCATAGCCAGAGAGCATTAAAATCCACATATGGGCACTTCCAACATGTTGTACATAGTTTTAGTACAGCATGGTTTCATGCAGCTAAAATGTGCAAATGTGTTTATCATGATATTCAAAATTCTTCAGGATTGTACTTTCCCCTTAAATCCTTTTGCAAATCTAATCAGTTCAGAGGATAAGATACTTTAGATACTGTGATCATAAACTGTATGCACAAGTTATTTACCCCTAGTAAAGATCTGACATCATCTGACTACTTACACCTGTGGTATAAATATCTATAACTGTGCTATTTTTTTTAGATCTTATTCACTGTAACTTTACTACCAGAGGAAAACCATGATAGTAAAATAACATTACACTAAATTATCACAAGTCATCATACTGCTTTCAGACATCTTTAAAAAGTGTATTTAAAAAAGAGTAATTTATATACATGGACATAAATGACTAAAGTTGTAGTTTCAGACACCATGATTATTATAAATCGCATATTATGTCATGTTACTTTGCACAGCCACTAACAGTCACCACACCACAATTTAAACATAAGCTAGCAAGGGTGTTGCTAATAGGTGCACAGCCACCACATTTGCAATCAAGAACCACAAAGCCACAAAAGCTAAAAGGGTATTAGGAGTCAGAGCCAATAAGAGTGCAAGGCCACAGTTACAAATGTTTTTTTTTTTTTTTTTTTTTTCTTTTTCTTTTTCTTTTTCTTTTTTACTTAAGTTATTGCTATCACATCATACTTACCAACAGTCAAACACAGAAACAAACTTAATAATACATCTACAACCTCATGAAAGTGATTAATATTTAGGTTTCTCTGGTGACATTAAAAGGCTTCCACAGACAAACATGATATCATATTTTTGGTATTGGCTAACAAAGTACAATCAAATGGTGTGAACAAGCAAACATAATGAAAGATATATCAACATCATAGCATTGGTGTTACAGGAAATGGTTGCTATAAGCTATTCTAATGTTAGATTACTTTAGGCTCTTGTCAAAAAGTGAATTGTAGAAGTAACACATTCTAAGTCATGAGCCCTATAATGATCTGAAAGTTTATACTCTTTGTGAGCTGACAAGTAGGTGCACAACCATATTACTTACAGTACTTAAGCCTTATCAGGTACTAGATAAGTGGTATAACTCTTGAGTTAACCACATAGGCTAACTGTATCTTACAGTTATATACTACAGGTTGTCACTGTACAATGGGGGAGTTTAGAAACTCATTCATATTTTACATCTTAAAATAAGTGATTTAACTATCTTCAGCAGATCTTAGAACAATTTCTTTAAATTGTACAAAAACATGATGATTTAGCCCAAATTTGGGGGAAATTATATACAAGTAACTAATTCTGATGTAAAATAAAAATCATGTGTAACTGGATCCATAGAATTCATATAATCAAACACAACAAAGTGTATCATTTGCTTACACATGTTTAAATCTCTTAAAGTATAATATCTAGCAAGCAAGATCATGAATCCACATAGTCTTATCAAATTGCATTTTTGCAAACAGACAATTGTACTTGTTCCAGCACCTTAAATCAATATAATTCCCCTGAAACTTGATGCACACATAAAAATTCTGCTTGTAAATGATCACAGGCTAAAAAGTAGACATAACATTAAGAAACAGAGAGAGCCTAGAAACTTATGTCACT
>NW_023648371.1:127907-137907 GCF_015228065.2 Penaeus monodon | reverse complement strand
TGGTTAATATGTGTTTGTGTTCATATGTGTGGTGTGTGTTCATATGTGTGTGTGTTCATGTGTGAGTGTCTGTGTTCATGTGTATGTGTGTCTGTGTTCATTGTGTGTGTGTTTGTGTCATGTTGTGTGTTTGTGTTCATGTGTGTGTGTGTTTGTGTATGTGTGTGGTTTGTGTGTGTGTGTGGTGTGTGTTGGGTGTGGTGTGTGTGTGTGTGTGTGTGTGTGTGTGTGTGGTTGTGTGTTTGTGCACGTACATATGCATGTGCGTTGTGCATATATGTGCATGTGTGAAAATCTTCATAATGTGACAATATAACGTTGAAATAGAAATCCTTGTATTCAGTGGACAATATGATTAAGCGTAACACTGATTAGATTCTTAACAATATCATAAAAACTACCATCTAAGGGAGTATGATGTTTTTACGCAATTGCAGCTTTCAGCAGTATTAGAAAAAAATTTTTATGCATATTGTGATTTTTTTTTTTTATACTCTTTTCATACTTTTAATTCCGTATTGAACTTCTTTTAACAGTGGTAAATGTTATCCTCTAAGCTCTCCTCTAGTGGGTTTAAGTCAAAAAATTGGTTAAGTTGATATGACTTAAAAATATGACAAGGAAAAAATATATGAAATATTACATAAAAATTCTGTATGATTTCAGAGACCATATACTGTACTGTCCAAATAAATACGTCTATAACTTAAAGATCAATACAAGCTTGTCATCCTACATCATTTCCCTCTTTGTGTACAGATAAATAACTCCTCCCAAAGAATATTCTCTTCTGGTACTTTTTATGGTGCTTAAGCAATGAAGAACAATATCTAGACAATTATCACATAGCAATATCCTTTTAACTGTTTTTCCCCACAACAGTAGGACTGAGAACAAAAACATTTGCTCTCTGTTGTGACTAAAGTACCAAACAAATTTCTCTGGTTTTTTTTTTCTTCTTTTACCAAGACTGTTCCACTAAATGTCAATACTCTTGTTCAAGTTAATGAAAGAAAAGTTTTTCATT
Organism: Penaeus monodon; assembly: GCF_015228065.2. Lineage (NCBI taxonomy): Eukaryota > Metazoa > Arthropoda > Malacostraca > Decapoda > Penaeidae > Penaeus > Penaeus monodon. The sequence goes on along the minus strand of NW_023648371.1, from coordinate 136,880 downwards.
TCTGTTACATCATAGAATGAAGAAGAAAATCATGAAGGAGAAAATAAATGTGTTTCTCTCATTCATATGAGCATCTGAATGATCAAACCAACTGTTGTGCACTGGAAAAATAATAAAACCAAATCAAACCATTTAAATAAGATAAAAATCTAAATGTTATATATATATATAAATTTTAAAATATATATATAAATATATATATAAGTATATATCTATATATATAAAATATATATATATATATATATTATAATTTTTCAAATCATAATACACAAACTTTGGTAATATATCACTAAAAATAAGACTTTTTTTTTTACTTAAAAATATATTTCTAACACTATGAAGAAAAGCAGAACTGACTAATTTTATCTACTTATTTTTAATGGGCTATATAGGGTAACACAATAAAATGGTCCCCATTCAAAATTTTCAGGTGGATACATGAATGTGTGATGTTAAAAAGTGTACTTATACCTTCAGTACGGGATGACATGCATGCCCTATCCACTGCGATTCTAGTTTAGTGACAAGATGGACTAATCCCATCTATCTCAACTGTTTAACATTTTCCATGACTTTTGGAAATTCTTTTTTATTTCTCTTGATATTGTACTTCAATAACATTCTAATAATCTAGACATCAAAAATTAATAATAACAGTATTGATTCAATGGGATATGAAAAAGAAAAATCCCCCCAAAAATTCAAGTGTCAATTAGTGGCCGGGTGATATACATATAATATATAATATATAAAAAATTTATAATTATATATATAAAATATATATAATTACATATAAAAATATAAATAAATAAATTAAAAATTTTATATATATATATATATTTTATATATATATATATATATATCATATATGTATAAATATATTGTATTTTATGTATATATATGTATATGTTTATATCCATATATATATTATATAGGGAATATATATATTCATATATATTATATATGTATATATAAAAATACTAGAAAACATATGTATGCATGCATATACATATAAAACCAACACACAAACACAAACACACACAAAACACACCACACACACACACACACACACACACACACACACACACACACACACCACACACACACACACACACACACACACACACACACACACACACACACCACACACAACACACACACACACACAACACATTTCTAACATTTAGTTTATTCTTTTCTGATCAACCGTTCTTGTTGTCAAAATGATATGAATAGACTATATCAAATAAATATTATTTTCAAAGACCTCCTAGCCACTCTAATTAGAGTTTTGAATGGAAAAGTTTACCAGTAAATATATATGACATTACTTAAATTATTAATAAAAGATTAAATAGATGAGCATCAATATAGGGACCATTCCTTTCTGCTACCCTATGCAACAATCAAAAAATAATTTTAAAATTTATAGCAATGTTGGTTACAAATTCATAAAATTGGTATTGGAAGAGAAATATGACAGAAATAAAGGTTATGTAACTCTTCAACCAATAATCTTATAACTTTTGGTTACAGCAAAAGAGCAAACTGGTTGTATGAAATATCTGTACAGTGCATGCATTGGGCATTCTTTGCCTTCATCAAATAGTGTCTTACCATCATCGTGTGCTGTTTCTCTGGGGGAGCTGTTCCTGAACTTCTGAAAAGTCTCTCTCTACTCTCTCCGTGCTCTTTTGGATCTCCCTACGTGTTGGCTTTCTACCTCTCCAGCTCCTCTCTTCTTGTCATAATTACCTGTAACATATAATATAATACTGAATTATAACATGTTACATAAAATAAGCAAACACATAAGCAACACACACACACAAACAAATAAATAAATACATAAATAAATAAATAAATCACACACACACACACACACACACATGTAGCCGCTGGCATCAGCGGTGTGACAGTGCGACCACATATCATCCTCTCCAAGATGCCCAGACCAACTCGGGTTAATGGTTTACACATAGGCCGTGACAAGGGACGCCTTGATCCTTGTGTTAGCAGATGTATGGCGTGGGTGAGCCTCACGAAGGGGGCCATCAGTGGTGTGTAGGGCAGTTCGAGAGTTAACACAGGCCTGACAACACGTACATAAGGACAGATCTGGAGACTTATTAAAGGCCTTGCTGTTCCCGCTATGCGTTTGACTGTAAGCGCCATTTCACACGCTTAGATTATTTGTGTTGATTTGAGGTGACTGATACCACTGCATTGTATTCGCATTCCAATAAATTGTGAAGCGAGTACAACGCAGTGGTATCAGTCACCTCAAATCAACATAAATAATCTAAGCGTGTGAAATGGCGCTTACAACACATATATATATATATATATATATATATATAATATATATATATATATATATATATATATATATATATATATATATATATATATATATACATGTATATATAATATAGAAATATATATACATATAAACACATGCACACACACACACACACACGCACACACACACAAGTGTGTATGTATATATGTATGTATGTATGCGTGTATATATGATATAAATATATATAGTAAATATATAATATATTATAAAATATATATAATATATATATATTATATCACATATATATAATACATATATATAATATATATAAAATATATATTAATATATATAAAATATTATATCATATCTATATATATATATATATATATTATATATATATATATATATATATATTATATATATATATGAGGCCATGGTGGCCGAGCGGTTAGAGCATCGGACTGAAGATTGTCACGGCGGCAATCTGAGTCGAGGGTTCGAGTCACCGACCGGCGTGTTGTTCCCTTGGGCAAGGAACTTCACCTCGATTGCCTACCTAGAAACGACATATCGCTTGAGAGTCAAACGCAAGTGTCGTAGGGGAAGTCACCACCGTGGCACAAACCACGGTGATTAGGAAGGGCATCCAATCAGGCAAGGGTGGCACTGCCATATATAACCTCTCAATTGTGAAATGAGAGAGGCCTATGTCCTGCAGTGGAATGAATGGCTGTTGAAAAAAAAAAAAAAAAAAAAAAAAAAAAAAAAAAAAAAAAAAAAATATATATATATATATATATATATATATTTTATATATATATATATATATATATCATATAATGTAATATCCTACAACAGATATATCTAAAAGTAGGAGTTGAACCTGACTCCCATGAAACACATTATTCCTATGGTTTTCTGTTACTGCCATATCACAATTAATGACTGCATTTTATATCATGGTCTTGCAGTGTAACCTCTGTAAATTATCAGCCACTTTGTTTATTATAGGCCATGCATCAGTCAACAAATCCTTGTAATGTGGTTCAGAAGCTACCACTCCTCACCTAAGTCATGACATGCTAAATCTTTCCTGAGTGGAGGATGAGAATTGTCCAGCACTCTCTTGCCCCCTTGTGGTGATCTATAAAATTAAATCATAAGGCTACTTAGCCACTACTACTTCTTTCCTCTTTACTTCCTACTTATCATCTGCTGTGTATTCACAATAAAACCTAAAAAATTAGCGCTCTCTTTTCCTCATCACCAGTGTTTACAGTGAGAGCAAGTTATATATCCCACACGTGAAGCTGTGAAATAAATTACAATCAACTGGATTTAAAAACCATATCTATGAAGATGCACCTGAGGATGCCCAAATTTCCCTACCTCTGCAACTACTTGACCATAGATACTGATGCCATGCTCTTGCAGTGCCTCATCACTCTTGAACTGGACCTTTGTTGTGCTGTTACTTGCAAAGATAAAAACCTACTTATGCCTTTGTTGTACCTGCATTGTGCCTTTGTCATACCTTGTTCCAAATCTGTACCCCATCTGGTCCTAAGTCATTTGCAAAGAGATAAATGCTAATAGCTGAGGATTATCTCCACCCTCCTCAGACAAAATGTATCACAGAGTCCAGTATTAAAGAGTACGCAATAAATGCCCATACAATTTCATGTGGGACTCCCTCAACTTCTTGGAGCCATCTGCTAACATGCAAAGCATCAAGCAACCTAGACCTACAATGTACAGCTATAAAAATAAACAAGGCAAATCCAAAAGCCAAAAAGTGGACACAAGGTGTTTGGAACCAATGAAAGTAAAAATATTTGAAGAACACCATTCAATGAAACCTCTACATGGCTAACCTACCTTCTTTACACTCATAAGAACACATTGATTAGTTATGAGTGAAATGGTACATTGATCTGACCTTTGTGAAACCCAACATTCTCAAGCTGAAATTGTTTCTGCTACTGCAATTATACAAACACTGACTGTATGTTATATAATGATCTTTATCATTGCAATATCTTTCATTATGATCCACCATGAGTCTTGATCCAGCATGGGGGAACACAGCCATCTTTTATTGAGCGTTCTCCTGCACTACAATGAAATAATTTACAAACACTCAATAAGTGCACCAGTCTCTGCTTGGCTGCTACCCCTAATGTTTTAAGGAATGGAGGAAGAACAACATTGTTTGCTGTTCACCCTTAGAACTAATTTGCACAATGTTTACATCGGTGGCTGCCAGATGTACAAAAGTGGGGGCCAGCAAGAGTACTGAAATATAATTCCACATCTGTACATGTACAAGGCGAAACGCTAGACATAGCGGATTAGTATATGTATCTAGGGCAACTCATACAGACAAACACAGCCGGTGAAAAATAAAAAAACTGATGCATCAGTCTAGGCTCGAGCACCTTCAGCGGGACACAGTAGCATACTAAGAGGCTTTTTGCCATTGTGTTTAAAAAGAAAAGTTTTTAACAAAAGCATCATCCCATTATGACTTATGGATCAGAAACAAGGACTACCACCAAATTACTGTAGGGGAAACTAAAAAGTGCCCACAGAGGAATGGTAAGGTTGATGCGGGGAAATTAGCCTAAGAGATTGGATGAGGGTGATGTGGATCATGAAACAGACAAAAGTGGAAGATATGTTTAGGAACATCAAAAAGATGAAATGTCAAGGGGTAGGTCATATGTTTCAGAAAACAGGACATATGGACAAAGAAAGTACAGACTGAGATATAGATAACAGAAGGGGACAATGACAAGTGGCATGACAAAATAATGAAATTTGGGGACCAAGACTGGAAACAAAAGACAGAAAGAACTGGAAAAGATTGGGAGAAGCAATGATGATGATATAAAACTGTATATATGAATATGTGTATAAATATACAGATATGTGTATATATATATATAATATTTTATATATATATATATATATATATATATATATATATATATATATATATATGTGTGTGTGTGTATATTCATATGTGAGGCTGCGGTGGCCGAGTGCTTAGAGCATCGGACTTGGGACTGTCGTGACGTCAGTCTGAGTTCAGGGGTTCGAGTCACCGGCCGGTGCGTAGTTCCCTGCGGCAAGGAACTTCACCTCGATTGCCCACCTAGCCACTGGGTGGGCAAGCCAGCCCAAGTCGGTGCCGGTCCCAGAACCGGGTAAATAGAGATGGTGACTCAATAAAAATACCAGGCGGAAGGCAACGGCAAACCGCCGCTCTAAATTGCCAAGAAAATCATGGAAATCCATGATCGCCAACGTCCTTATATGGGCCGCGGTGGCCAAGTGGTTAGAGCATCGGACTCAAGACTCAAGACAAGTTCGAGGGTTCGAGTCACCGGCCGGCGCATTGTTCCCTTTGGGCCAGGAACTTCACCCCGATTGCCTACCTAGCCACTGGGTGGGTAAGCCAGCCCCAAGTCGGTGCCAGCCCAAGTCGGTGCCAGTCCCAGAACCGGGTAAATAGAGATGGTGGGCTCGATAAAAACACCGGGCGGAAGGCTATGGCAAACCACAGCTCTAAATTGCCAAGAAAATCGCCACGGTGGCCGAGTGGTTACAGCATCGGACTCAAGACTCTCACGACGGCAATCTGAGTTCTATGGTTCGAGTCACCGGCCAGTGCGTTGTTCCCTTGGACAAGGAACTTCAACTCAATTGCCTACCTAGCCATTGGGTGGCCAAGCCAGCCCAAGTCAGTGTTGGTCCCAAGCCGGATAAATAGAGAGAATGATTACCTAAAAGGTAACACCGGCACTCTCCATGGAAAGGAACTGGGGACCCTACCACGTACTCACTCCAAGAGCATCATAACATGAAAACTGCAATTAAGTATCATGCTGTGACCATGAAAATGAGGAACTCTGGTTCCTGGTACCAGCACTCCAACCCTCATCGCTGGACTTAGTACAGCAGTACGGGTACAGTGGCCAAGGAGATCGACCACATTCTTGTTAGTAAGCAATGGTGGATCCTCCAGAATTGCAGGGTTTACCGGAGTGCCGAGTTCTGTGGCACCGACCATAGGCTGGTTGTGGCTACCCTGTGGGTCCACTTCAAAACCCCCCGTCCCTCCAGTGGCCACCCTAAGGTGTTTCACCTGGACAGACTAAGGGAGGAGGAGTGTGCCCGTGGGTTCACCATGGCAGTCGCTGACCAATTCACAGAACTCAACAACTGACGGACCCAGTTGCTCTGTGGGAGTCTTCACGCGCGTAACACTCGAAGCAGCACAGGAGTCGACTGGCGTACGCCTGAGGGCAAGGCAGAATTCCATCTCCATTAGAGGCCACTGAAGCTTGATTCCCATTCAGCTGAGCCTTGCAACACGCAAGGCTCAGCTGAATGGGAATCAAGTCTTGCGTCGTTCCATGGTGCGTAGGGCTCGGACACTGCTGAGAAGGGACAAAGGAACAGTTCATCAGGAATCTTGCTGAGGAGATCGAAGGCCATTTCTTGGTAAATGACCTTTGCCCTGCCTACCAAGCCCTGAGAAAACTGAACTCTAAGCCCTCCTCACAGATGACTGCAGTCCGATCAGAGGATGGACGGATCATCTCAGATCATGTTGGGGTTCGTGAACGTTGGGCTGAGTATTTTGAACAGTTGTACCAGGTAGACCTCCAACAGTTAGCTTGGATGCAAGCATTACCTGTGCCAGACCACCCATCAGCAAGGAACCTTCTACCCTAACAGAGGTTAGGCTGGCAATTTCCAAGCTGAAGAGTGGGAAAGCTGCAGGCATATGTGATATCCCTGCTGAACTGCTAAAGGCGGGGGGTTTGAATTATGGCTCGGGGCCTGCATACAGTCCTGACTGCCATCTGGCAGTCTGGTACCATTCCCCCTGACCTGTTGAGGAGCGTGGTCATCCCTCTCTGGAAGGAGAAAGGGGATCACTGGGATTGTAGCAACTACTGTGGCATTACACTGCTCAGCATACCAGGCAAGGTTCTCGCCCACATTCTTCTGAAACGGATCCGCATCCACCTACTGAGGCATCAGAGACCGGAAACAGTCTGGATTTACTCCTGGCAAGTCCACAATAGACCGTTATACTAGCGCTCAAATAATTGTAGAACACCTTTGTGAGTTTGGACGTGGGTTGCTTGTAGCCTACATTGACCTCAAGAAGGTGTGTGGTGGGGTATGTCAAACTTCTTCCCTGTTAATTCAGGGGTGAGGCAAAGGGTGTGTCCTTGCACCAAACTTTTCAACACTGTATGGACTGCAGGATGGTAGAGAAGTCCACGGCTGCTCAAACATGAGCATACCGTTATTGATGATGATAATGGACTGGATAATGGGCAGAGTTTCTAGCCAAAATCAGTGTGGAGCAACATTGGGCAATATTAAGGTCTCAGACCTTGACTTTGCCAATGATGTTGCCTATTTGAGTCCTTGGAGTCACTTGTGGCGGCTCTTGATGCATTTAGCAATGAGGCGAAGCCTCTAGGCCTAGAGGTCTCCTGGACCAAGACCAAGATTCAGGACTTTGGGGCCTGTTAGGGGAACCCGTTCAGTCGATCCTTGCTTGCGGCGAGGACGTTGAAGTTACAGAAAGTTTTACATACCTTGGTAGCATATTCCATATCTTGGGTTGTCAGACCAGGAAGTCAGTAGACGGATTGGTCTGGCAACAGGAGCCATGAGATCAATCAACAAAGAGTTTGAAGATGTCGGTACCTATGTAGAAAGACCAAGCTGCGTGTCTTCAAGGCCTTGATACTGCCAGTTTTGCTCTATGGAAGCAAAACCTGGACACTATCCAGTGTCTTGGAATCTCACCTTGATGCCTTTTGTAACAAGTCCCTTCGCGGATCATGGGTGCAGTTGGCAGGACCAAAGTGTCCAACCGGCGGTTACCACCGTGAGACCAGCATGGGACCTGTTACTTGCATAATCAGGGATCGCCAAAATCAGGCTATATGGCCACCAAGCTTGCTTCCCCGTGGGCGACCCTGCGTATCAGGTTGTCTCTCTGCGAGACAGTCCTGGGTGGAGGAGTCCTGTGGGACGACCTAGGAGATCATAGCTTGGGCAGCTCAGACGAGACCTGTCGCGAGGAATTAGAGATGGACCGGTGTCTGGCTGGAGACTTGCCTCGAGGGATCCTCGTGGCTGGTAGCGATGTGTGGATGCAGCCATGTGCCCCCGTCGGCGTTAGGCCCTTGATGATGATGACGATGTGACCACGGCAGCTCAAACATGAACCTACCGTTAAGAAAAAAAAAAAAAAAAAAAAAAAAAAAAAATTCATATATATATATATATATATATATATATATTATATAGATATATATATATATATATATATATATATAATATATATATATATATATATATATATACATAATATATATATATTTATATGTATATATATATATATATATATATATATTTATATGTATATATATATAGAGATTTATATATATATATATTTTTTTTTTTTTTTTTTTTTGAAGGGTAGGTTCATGTTTGAGCCACCGTGATCACAGCATGATACTTAATTGTAGTTTTCATGTTGTGATGCTCTTGGAGTGAATACGTGGTATGTTCCCCAGTTCCTTTCCATGGAGAGTGCCGGTGTTTTAGGTAATCATTCTTTCTATTTTATCCAG